>NC_052486.1:6916610-7028296 GCF_009730915.1 Dioscorea cayenensis subsp. rotundata
ACCACCCTAGATCAATTCGTAAGCGGACTTTTATAACTAATTTCTTGAGGACATGCGATGTTAATTGATATCTTGAGTAAATTAAGAAAGGAAGAAATAATGGGAGGTAACCTTAGAGCTCTTTGGATAAAACCAGAATTTTTTGCCAAGTTAGAATTAAAGACCAGTTTAGAGATGAGATAGTGAGACCTGACGAAACTATACAGGTACAGGAGTACACAGATGAAACATTGAGCCAGGGCAGTTGAAGAGCCTGGTGAGCCGGACAAATGACACAGTGTGTTCGGAGGATGGTGGTATTACTATGGGGCAGCTTACGATGTCGAGATAGTAGTTAAATTGCTCCGTATTGATAAGTGATGTTAGTAAATTTGGGTGCTTGAGTCGGGTTTTGGGCAAGTTAAAATGGACCCTTCTAGCATAGAATGGACATCTTACTTGCATCCTTTTGACATGTTTGAATGCGTAGTAAATGACCATCTCGGACCTAAAATGCACTCGAGTATACTCTAAAGATGGATGATATATTTAGAAAAATACAAAAATTTTGTATGTATTTATATAGATGACATTTTGTACATAGTAAGACAAAAGCGAGGAACATATGATAGGCTAGTCAGAAATTGGTTCTTAGCAAGAATTCGCAAAAAGTGGAATTATCATAGAGTGGTGTAAAAAGCTCGCTTAGGAAGCAATATTGAGTTCTTAGGGTAGAAATAGAAAATAGAAAAATTAAATTACAGACCACATATATGCAAAAAGATATTAAATACTACCACCTATTAGAAACGTAAAAAGCCTTTATGCAGTTCTAGGATTAGTAAATTATGCTAGACCCTTTATTAAAAACTTAGGTAAACTAATAGGACCTCTATATAGCAATAACAAGAGTAAAGTATTTAATATAGAAGATGATAAACAGATTGATAAGATTAAAGATTTAGTAAAAACACTACCTGATCTTAGATTACAATTAGATTCAAACTATATGATAGTAGAATTAGATGGCTGTGAATTAGGATGCGGCGCTGTACTAAGAACAAGATCCCATAAATATAGTCCAAAAAATGAAGAATTAATCTGTAGATATAGTAGCGGTAAATATAAAGAAAAAGGACCAACTCATAGCATAGACCAAGAAGTATTGGCAGTTTGTTACGCATTAGACAGCTTTAGGTTATTTCTTATCAATAAAAAAGAAATTTTAGTTCGAATAGATTGTGAAGCCATAGTAAAGTTTTTTGAAAACAAAAATAGTAAAAGAATTAGTCAGTGGAGATGGCTCGCCTTTAAAGATAGGATTTTAAATGGAAATTATAAAATTATTTTTGAACATATAAAAGGAAAAGACAATGATCTTGCAGATAGATTATCCAGATTAATGTTTCTCGAACAAGTATTGGAAAAACCACCCTAAAAATATCTCTCTGTAAGTATAAGCCCTTTACTTGACCATACGCTTAGTAATAGGTGGGGATTACAAAGCCAGTAAGTTCCTCCGTGCCTATACTAATGTGGAAGTAAAGCAACCTTACCAAACCTTGGCTAGTTCATACGCTTAGCTGTAACGGGGATTATCAAAACCAATAAGTTCCTCCGAGTTACATGCTAATGTGATAGCTAAGCTTACTTTCCTAGTACATATTTAAATAAATTCTACCTACTAAATAAGTCTACTCTCTTATTTGCAGAATGGAAGCAGCATCCGCAATAAACAAAAGCAAAACCTTCCCCACTTCTAAACAACAATTTCCTACAAACCCTTACACAGGCCTCCCAAATTATCCCACGGGATCTCCTTTCTCTTTCCATTTACCCCTACAATTAATGCTTGATCCCCAAGAAAGGAATTTCATTGACAATATTTGGGCTAACAATAGTAACCCAAATTTTCCAAAGATCCTTACTTCTTTTAGCGATTACCTCCATCATAAAAACCTAAAAACACAGCTAAATGAACCTTCTCTTAAGCCAAAATCTTTGGATGCATTCCTAGAACTTCAACAGACAAATCAAATCCTCTCAGGAGAAATATTAGATCTCAAGCAACAACTCCAACAGGTAAGAACTAAATTAGAATAGGAGAAAAAGGAGAAAGAATTGCTGAAAAAAGAATGGATGACAGAAATGGAAGAAAAGGAAAAAACATTTGAAAAATTTCCCCAGCAATTGAGTCCTCTGAAGCAACAAATACTGGAGATAGTCTATCATGACAAACATAAGCAACTATTACAAACAGTTGAGACCTTAGAAGAAATTGCCTTGTCTCCTACAACGAAGATTAAAGGCCTCAGTTTTTGCATGACAAAGTTTAGGGGCCAAGATCATCCTGATATTCAAACATGCATATGCAAAGATGGTTTCTCCATTATACAAGCCCTATCAACCTTCTTGAATGGGAAATGTTTCCTGAAGAACTTTCTGTTAATCTTTTATTTGAACTAGGCCTATTAAAAAAAATTGATTATCAGAGAGGCAAAACAGATGAGGCTCCTATCCCAGTTCCCTTCAAAGCTGAAAACTATAGTTGCCTCACTGATGGAATGCTATCCTAAGCAATTTGTTGTGTTAAATTTCATGAGTATCCCTCCTTCTTTCAAAGGGTTTCCTGCTTATACACAACACTATGTTCAAATCAACATAGTCCATCATGGGAAACCTAAAGTTTATCGATGGGACTCTCAGTCTTTCTCCCAAAATCATGTTGACATTCAAACAGAGGAAAGACTCCGACGATGGAGAGCTTATGCACTAGGAGTGGCTCCTAAGACATTCATGACAAATTATCTTATTGGTGAACAAATCAATCTGAAGATATTCACTTCAGCAAATTCAAAAAGTTATCGTTCTCCATTGCAAGGAACTCTAGTTACAGACCCAGAGCTAACTGATCATTTTAAGAGATGCAATGCTAGCTGGTTTGAAACTACTATTGGAGATAACAAAATTTTTATCAGTGAACTTGATGAAGACTTTTTGGATTACGCCATGGGAGCATATGACTCTGCAGACTTAGACGCCCTAGATGAAATTGGAGAAGCAAACCTAGACAATGCTATGGAAGGGTAAACATGATGCTACTATATTCCTTCTTATCAAGTTTGTACTATGTAACAATTAAGTAATGTTTGCTTGTCTTGCAAGGAAAGAAAAAGCACAGTTTAAAATAGGATATAATGCCTATTACTTGTACTTTTTCTTACTTTCCAATATTACCCCTCTTTGTGATAAAAATTAAGGGGTATTCTAGTCTTTGTAATATCTCTGCTTGTCTATATAAGCAGACTCTTGTATGAAAGATAGGTGTGCTAAGTTTGAATGAAAGTCTGAGTTCTTGAAAGAAATCCTCTTTTGCAAATTTCTCAAAGTTAGTGTCTTTTCTCTAGTAGAAGTTAGCAAGTAGTTTATAGTAGTTCTTAAATTTTCTTGAATATATGGTAGCTTAAGTCTCTTTCCCGAAAGGGAAAGAGAGGTTCTATAAAATAATCCTTGATGGGTCTTTAGAAAGAGTGGGTTTCCTCTAACCATTCCAGTGATATGGTGAAGATAACTACTCCATCGCAGTGAAGAACAGACATGTTTTATATCCTGCTATGCTTAAGGTATGTAATCTTTTATTATATGTCTCCCTTGGCTAAAGGACCGGTGAATAAGTACCCGTTTAAGGCAAGGAAGCCATGTGAAGGGGAAAAAGTAGCGTAGGTATGATGCCAAGGAGATGTTATAATAACTGGTTTTCATAAACATTAGAAAAACAGGAAAAAGCTGATGCTTGGTAACATGAGGTGTTGTTATTAGAGGAAAGAAAGAACTAAAGGAAAGAAAAGAAAAGGCAAGGATTGTTTTAATAGAAATTCTCCTGAGTACTGAGTAAGGAATTTTCAATTTATGAATCCTCTATTAGATCTTACTCAAATAGTTTTAATTTTAGCAGTAAAAATTCTTATTATAGCTAGTAAAATAGTGGTTCTTTTAAATTCTGTTTCTACTATAAATAATCTAGCAAGTAATATAGCTATTACTATAAAATTCCCTTGGGTTTCGCTACGGCAATAATCCATGGAATTAGTAGATGTGATAATAGATTTAAATTTTACAAATTTACATCCAGTTCCTATTATATTTAACATAGTAGGGCATATAATAATTATTATACGTTCCCTTGGGTTTCGCTACGGCTATAATCCATAGAACTAGTAAGGGTACTCATAGTTTTAATCTCTGTACTACTCTTTTTATATTTTATTTAATGGCTTTAGTAGAACTCTATAATTATATTAGAAATATTTATCTTTACAAGTATTCCTAATATATTCTAGAAATAGATTCACAGAATAGTTTAAATTTATACCATCAATTAGAATTATTATATCTTATTCTAAAAGAAATTAGAGATAAATATAAAGATTATGGCCCGTACACAAGTACGGAACCTTTAAGTTATAGTTTAGATTGGTCCTAGGCTCCCCTCTTGTTGCATTTCATTGGCTTCAAGAACGGTAGAAAAAACTTTAAGCATTTTAACAATTATTTATCAAAATAGGCCTTTTTATTTTTTTAATATTAAATTTTAGTTTTTTTAATAGTGGTGGGTTCCACTAGTTTTTTTAATATTAAAATTTTATTTTTTAAAAACGGTAGGTCCCATAAGTTTTTTAATATTAAAATTTATTTTTTAAAAACTGCGATGGATCCTACTAGTTGTTTTTAAATTAAAACAATTTTACACTAAAGCCCTTATAATTTCATAAATTTTTTTATAACTAGGTTTATTCCTACTTCTACCTTCTTATTTCTACTTTCACTAATTCTAATAGATAAAAATTATGGGTAATATTTGGTCAAAATTTTAAAAGATAAAAATTATTGTGGTTAAAACTTTTTATATACATAAACTTATACATACAAATTAAAATTATCTCAAATATTATAACTTTTATATGCATTCGGACAATTTCGACGACTGTGACCTGCATTAGGACATATACCACAGCGCTTTGGCTGACCGCCCTTATGTCTACTTCATTATAAATTCTTGTGGATTTTGGCCGCCCTGAAGGTGGTCTTTGCATTGCAAGATCAACATATAGACGTGGACCACTATGAGGGTTCCAATATCTCCACCTACCCTAACAATTACATCTTTGACTATTCTAATATTTTAGATAATTTTAATTTGTATGTATATGAAAAGTTTTAACCACAACAATTTTATCTTTTAAAATTTTGACCGAATATTAACCATAATTTTTATCTATTAGAATTAGTGAAAGTAGAAATAAGAGAGTAGAAATGGGAATAAAACTAGTTATAGAAAAATTTTATAAAATTATAAGAGATTTTAGTGTAAAATTTTTTTAAATTTAAAAAAAACTATTAGGACCCATCGCAGTTCAAAAAAAATGAATTTTAATATTAAAATACTTGTGGGACCGGCATTTTTTTGAAAAAAATAAAATTTTAATATTAAAAAAATCGGTGGAACCCACAACTATTAAAAAAACTAAAGTTTAATATTAAAAAACAAAAATGCCTATTTTGGTAAATAATTGTTAAAATGCCTATTTTAGTAATTAATTAAAAAAAAGCAATATTTATTAAAAAGCCAAGTTTGGAGAACATATGAGATTATGTCAAATAATTCCAATCCATTGAATCAAATAAATAAGAAAATATAATGATAGAAATAAACTAGAACTTAATTTTAACTTTGGACTTGAAGAGAATCCAAGGAAGACTTATCTTGTTCACTGATCGAGTTCAATTGTATGACATCCTCACTGTAATGCTTGCTTTAAACCAAAAACAAACAAATCAATTTAACGAAAGCATAGTACATGTAATCATTTTTCTTCTACCGGGTTAATGTATTAAAATAAACAAAACAAAAACAAAATAAAACAAAGAAAACAAAACAAAAAATAAAAATAAAAGAAATTCTAATTATTCTTTTCTCATAAAACCAGAAACATTATATCGTAAACAAATATTAAAAATATTACTGATGGATGCAAAAAGAGAAGAACTATTAGGTATATCTGATTTTTGTTTTAATATATATAGTTTACTGTGATGATCCAAGCACTACCAATACTACTACATGTTAAGAATATAAACTTGTATTTGTTATCTTTATTAGTCCATATTTAGTAGTGTGTATTGGTATATGTATTTTCTCATTATGTGGTGACTATCCAAGAGTCTCTTTTGTATCCCTAAAAATACTTTTCAGCATGAACTTTTAAAATGGGATTTTGGCTAATACAAAATTTCCTCTATTTTATTTTTTCCAAAATTGTGGTATAAAAGCTCCATGAAATCATGATCAATCTGATAAGCTCCAACTTGGTGAAGAAAAAGGAGATCTAGATGATGACCCAATCTTCATGGCGTAGGATCTAGGTTGAGAGATAACTAGCTATGAACAACCAGGGATGCATGCGACCCGTATGTTCGGGGAGAGATGATCCAAAGCTTCAAGAACTCTGACCCACTGTCCGAACAATCGCAAAACCACAAACTGGGAACTAATCCACACAAAACATCCGGAAGCGTAGAGCACGAAATAGAAAAATCTGAAACTTTCCTCTAACGAATCGATGAGAACTCACAAGAACAATGGTCGTAAGACCATTTTTATTTTATGAATAATAATCAAAGTTCTATGCTACAAGGGAGAAGGTACAAGGCTATTTACTGCAGACTTAAACTTGGGATACAAGAAAATTATGTTATTAAAATTGGCTAGTGAATCAATATAAAAATTATAAATTAAAATTTGCTAGAAAACCAATCTAAAAATAGAAAAATAAAATTGGCTAGAAAATCAATCTAAATATAGGAATAGTATCCCGTTGTTACTGTAGCATGTGAATATGGCAGGTGCAATCTCTCCATCCTTAAACTTGGAATGCTTGATTTTTCTAGTTGATTGGGATTTGATTTTGCTTCCTTCTAGAAATTGTGTTGGTTTTGGAAAAGGGATATTTTGGGTTAGTTTGTCATAAAAGAAAACCACATCTCCCTATGTTTACATGGGGCCAGCTAGATAGGCACAGTTTCTTTCTTGGGCGTGCACGTTAGTGTGAGGCCCACATGTGGCGTAGCTCCAAATGCTTCTCTCTTGATATCCTCTTGTTTGACTAAGTCTAGAATTATGGTCTCACTTACGGTACACCTAAGTACAATTAAGGTAGAAGAAATCGGAAACACCACCATATCAATATAATTTAAGAATAAGCTTAAGTTAGCGTTCACCAGGTTTTGGATTGTTTAGCACGGCTTCGTGTAATTGGTCCTTGATATGCTTCAGCTGAAGTATTTCCATTCATAGGTGATGTAGTTGGCATGGGCGTGATGTCCTCATCAAAATTACAATCACCTAACCCTAAGTTTGGGGATTCATCCCCAAGTTCATTGAGAACAGTTTCATTTGTTTCCTTTCTTTAATGAGAACTCATGGCACCAACATGAAGCATGTGTGCTTTACCGTCTTCATATTGACCTCTAGGTCATCTTCAACTCTTGATCTAAGGTAGCTATTACCAGCACCCTCCTATGGAAGCCTTAGGGGGTGTTTGTTTAGTAGTATTTAAAACTCCTTGTAGTTGGAATTATAAGATTTCTTGAAGTAAGTTGTTTGGTTAGGTGGATTTAAAAAAATAACTAGAGTTGCAAATACTCTTTTATTAGATTTTGGTGGATTTGGAACTACACCCAGATTGGATGTAGTTCCAAATCCATTATTTGTAAATTCCAATTAAAATTATTTTTTAAAAAACTAGAATATTGTTAGAATCTAAACAAATAAAATTATATAATTAATTAATTAATTAATTTGACAAATGATATTTATGGTGGTTATATATATATATATATTAATTTAATACACATGTAATTGTTTATTTTATAATTAATAAAATATAATTGAGAACTTTATAATCAATAAAACTAATGATCACCAAAGTGGTCTATTTTTAATATAAATATAAAAAATTATAATAAATCGTAATGAAAACATAATTATATATTAAATTAAGTAATTATATACGTAATTAATTTTTGTTATTATTAATTATATTTAACAGTGCATTTATAACTAATCAAACTTAATAATGACCGAAGATAGGTGTAACCTCACCAAATGTATTTATATCTTACAAATATATCCAACCTAGCATATTTTAAAAATCCAGATTAATAAATCCTTTCAAATAAACACAAAATTCTGAAATCCAGTATTTTTAAATACAGTCAACTAAACACTATACTTGGCTCTCCTGCATTTTCAAATCCAGGAATTTATAAATACACTGTAATTGCAAATCCACTATAGATCCAACTACATCTAACCAAACACCACCTTAAATGGCTTCCATAAATCTATCCTCGCATTAACAATGTAGAATCGAGGTAGCACCTTTTATATGACCAGAGAAGGGGAAAAAAGCTGAATGGAGACATGTTTCTATTTAGTTTCCAAAACTAATGAAGGAGAGCTTTGCTTAGAATCGAGGTAGCACCTTCTATGTAATTGTTGCACAAAGGGAGATGGCTTGCAAAAGGCAGGAAAGAAAGACTAGCAAGAACTTAGTTTCATCCATATTTTAATGGATAAGAATATGTTTGAAAAAGTTTTGCAACTACAAGTGTAAAGGATACATACAAGGTTCTACAAAATTCCTTCAAACGGAAAGATAGTAATTAAATTGCTTTGTAAACCGTAAGAGATAAGTATGAGAATCTCAAGATGAAGGACTCTAAATGTAAAGAATATTTTTAATAGAGTTTGGGAGATTTTCAATCAATTAAGGAGATATGAAGAGAAAATAGAAGGTGTTCAGTTGATTAAGAAAATTCTTAGTTTGTTGATTTAAAATTTTGTTTCTGTTATACTACAATTGAAGAGCCGAAAGATTGGGAATCAATAATAATAGATCAAATGTCAGGTTCTTTTTAAGCCCATGAAGAGAGATTGAAGAATAAATAGTATGTGTTGCCTAAGTGTTGCATTTAAAATTGAATTTATGGAAAAAAATAAAATAAGATACACAACAACAATTTGTTGAAAGAACTAGTAGAAATTTGTTAGAGTGATTGAAGAAATGAAGAGCAGTTGATAGATATTTTACTGACATAAATTCGGGTGTTCTGTTATAGTTTGCGGGTGTTTTTGAAGAGGATTTGAATTTTATTAAAGTTAGTCAATTGTAAGAGAGGGAGAAAGCAATGGTGAAAATTTACTAATCAAGAGGTACACATTAGTTCGAGGCAGTTGCAATAGAAGCGTAAGCAAGGATGATCAACGGCTCAGATTGCATCATCAATATGTTGTGTTAAGTTCAAGGCAAGGATGTGAGTGGAAGCTTAGGCGTTTAAGTTGGTTAGGTTTGAACACATGTAATAGTGACACATCTAGATTAGTCTTGTAAATCAAAAGAGTTAGTTTGGTTTTGTAATTCTCTTCTGATGTTTTTCTATTCTTCAGTAAAAAGTAGTGAACTTTGTGTAATTTGAATGAGAATCTATGAAGTTTTAGCCTTGGATTTCAAATACAAAAATGTTCCTTAGATGTCAAGGTTTTTAATGGTGGTATTAGAGCTGTGGTTTGAGCTGATTACAGATGATTTAGAGCTTGGGTTGGCTGGCATGTACTGGTAAGATGTAGTTGTGAGGTGAATGAAGTTTGTAGGGGAAAATGGCTTCAAGCTTAGCACCAACACTAGTATTTTCAGATTCTTTGTTGCCAGTGTTCAAAGGAGATGGGTATGGACACTGGAACTACAGGATGAGAACTTTTTTAGGTCTCAAAGGTTGTGGAAAATTGTTGAAAGTCGGATTAGTAAAGAGAATCTAATAGAGAAAGAAGTGGAGGATGATGCTAAGGCATTGTTTTTACTACAACAAGCTCTTGATGAGACTATTCTTCGCAAATTAGCAAAGATTTGACAAAAAAGGAAGCTTGGGACCATATCAAAAATGAAAATCAAGGAACATCAAGGATGGTGTCAGTACAGCAGCAAACTCTGAGACAGAATTTCAATTTATTGCACATGAAAGAGGAAGAAATAGTCCAACAGTATATTTCCAAGATGCTGGAAGTAGTGAATCAAATTAGAGGAATGGCCAGTGAGCTAAAGGATGCAGAAATAGTGTTAAAAGTGATGAGAAGTTTTTCATCAAGATTTTTACATGCAGTAACTTCAATTGAAGACGCAAGAGACATGTCAAAGGTGTTATTAGATGAATTGAGTGGTTCATTACAATCTCATAAAGCTAGATTTAACTAATTTTCTAAAAAGCATGAAGAAAAGGCATTTGCAGTTCAAGGAGATTCAAGAGATGGCAGGTATGGTGTGAGAGGAAGAGGCAAGAATTTCAGGCTAGAGGAAGAGATCATTTAGAGGTGGTGATCAGAGGTCCAGTTTGCAAAGACAATAGTTTATGAATGAGAGTGGTAAAGGTGGTCCAAGGCCATTTTGGAGGTTTAGTAAAGGTCAACAATAGTTTGGTCAAAGGTTTGGTAGAGGAGATTTGCAAAATATACAATGTTTTAAATGTAAAAATTTGGCCATTATCAATCACATTGTTGGTCTTCACAAGGCAAAAATTTTGATGAGGGTTCTAGTTCATCAAATCATCCAAGCCCAAGTGAATATAAGAGTTTATTAATTGTTCATAATGGAGAAGAGATTCATAACTCCTCTATCAGGCTGTTGAGTTTGTACCTTCCTTAGCTCACAATTTGCTTAGTATGGGTCAATTGATTGAAGGAGGCTATGATGTGAATTTTAGCAAACATGGGTGTGTAAATCAGGCAGCAGATGCTAGCAAAATTTTGCTACATGTTCCGAGGAATGGTAATGATTTATTGTCTGTTGAGTTTTCTAGTGATGATCAGGTTAATTTGGCAGTAAAAGACAAATATATAGCAGTATTATGGCATATGAGGTATGGGATTTTGAACTTTGAAGGCTTGCATGTGTTAGCTCACAAGTGTATGGTTGTTGGACTGCCTGAGGTGAAGAAGCTGAGTTATTGTGAAGACTGTGTTTATGGAAAATTAGCAAGGTTTCCATTTCAGTTTGGAAGGTCCTGGAGGGCAAGTTATAAGCTTCAATTAGTCCATGTTTATGTGTGTGGACCAATGTAGACTAAATCAAGTGGAGGAGGTAAGTATTTTTTTTATTATTTATAGATGATTTCTCAAGGATGAGCTGGGTGTATATACTGAAGTTCCAGCATGGAATATTAAGTTGTTTTCAAAAATTTATGCCATTAGTTGAAAGATGATCTGGTCACAAATTGAAGATTCTCAGGATAGATAGAGGTAGAGAACTTGTATCGAAAGAATTTCAAGAGTTTTGTGAACAAAAAGGCGTGGAGCATGAGCTAACAACCACTTATACTCGTCAACAAAATGGGATTGCATAGAGGAAAAATAGGACCTTGGTGGAGAAAGCAAGGAGCATGTTAAAAGCTAGTGAATTACCAAAGAAGTTTTGGGCAGATGCTACTGTTAATGTTGCTTATATATCCAATATTTTACCAACTTATACAGTTCGAGAAAAAACACCACATGAATTTTGGTTTGGTGTGAAACCAAAAATATCACATTTGAGGGTATTTAGGTGTGTGGCTTTTACTCACATACCTCTGCAGAATTTACAGAAGTTGGATAATAGGGCTGTGAAGGGAGCCTTTACTAAGTATTGTACAGATGATAAGGCATATAGGATTTATTTAGCTAATACTGAAAAGGTCTTGGTGAGTAGACATGTGAGATTTGTTGAATCTGAAACTTGGAAGAGGCCAGAAATGCAGAAAGTTTCATCTAGTAAAATTAGTCTACAAGAAAAGAAAGAAGACACATCTACAGGAAATACATTTATAGGAAATTCAGGAAATGGGGAATCAGATGGTTCGGATTTAGCAGAAGGAAGTAGTGACAATTATTCACCTATGAGGCAGTTTGAGAAGACAAGTGAGTCAAGCGTTGATGAATCACCATTACAAAGGGTAAAAACCTTGAAAGAACTCGATGAGAGTTCTTTTTTTGCTTTGCTAGTGACAGATCCAAGTACATATGATAAGGTAGTTAAATTTATTAATTATAGAGAAGCTATGGCAAATGAAATCAAGGCAATTGAAAAAAAAACTTAAATATGGAGTTTTTTTTAATTATCAGAAGGGAGAAAGGCAATTGGGGTAAAACGGGTGTATAGACCAAATATACACCTGATGGTGAGATACAAAAATATAAAGCTAGGTTGGTTGTAAAGGGGTATACACAGGAATATGGTGTGGATTATGATGAAGTCTTTGCTCCAGTTGCTAAAATGGAAGTTGTTAGATTCTTATTGGCCTTAGTTGTAACAAATAACTGGTTATTTTATCATCTGGATTTAAAATCAGCCTTCCTAAATGGTGAATTGAAAGAAGAGGTTTTTGTTGAGCAGACTAGACGATTTGAAGTTTCATGAAAATAAACCTTTGTTTATAAGTTGCACAAAGCTTTATATGGGTTAAAACATTAACCTAGAGCCTGGTATCGAAAGATTGATGATTGTTTTGTAAAGCAAGGATTTGTGAAAAATTCCAGTGAGCATAGTTTATATAAAAAGGTTGCAGATGAAGGAAAAATTTTATTTGTATGTATTTATCTAGATGATCTAATTTGTATGGGAACTTCTGCAATGATGATAGAAGTGTTTAAGCAAAGTATGAATAAGGCGTTTGAAATGAGTGACTTAGGTTTGATGTCTTATTTTTTGGGCCTTGAAGTGAAGTAAGATCAAAATGGAATTCATATATGTCAGAAAAAGTATGAGCAGGACTTGTTAATTTCTTATCAAATGTAGCATTGTAAGTCTGTTCTTACTCCTTTGGAATCAGATTATAAATTGTGTGCAAATTGGTATGAAGATTTGATGAATGTGACTGAATATAGAAAATTGATTGGAAAGTTAATATATGTCACACATACAAGGCATGGCATAGCTTTTCCTATGAGATTTCTCCGTAGATTCATGCATAGACCAACTAAAATGACTTTTGGAGCAGCAAAGCATATTTTGAGATATTTGGCTGGTACTATAGATGCTAGTATCATGTTCAGAAAAGATGCAGTTGGTTCTTTGATTGAGTTTTTTCTAACAATGATTGGTGAGGCAGTATGGAGGATAGGAAAAGCACCTCAGGAATGGTACTTTTCTATGGACTAGTGCCATTTCATGGATTTCTAAATAGTAGGAGATTGTAGCACTTTTATCAACTAAAGTAGAGTATATAGCAATTTGTTCTGCCTGTTGCCAGGGATTTTGGTTAATTAAATTGTTACATGAGTGTGGCATGAAGCAAGAAGGGCCAATTGACATTTTGTGTGATAATAAATCATGTATAGCAGTGGCAAAGAATCTGGTTATGCATGATAGAACCAAGCATATAGATGTAAAAGATCATTTCATCATGGAATTGGTTTCAAAATAGGCAGTGAATCTTTAATTATGTAGGCTAGAAGATTAGTTGCTTGATTTATTTACTAAGGGTTTGGATGCAAGAAAGCACAGTCAATTCCGGCAAGCCCTTGGTGTGTGTAGTCTTCAATCAAGGGGAAGCTACTAGAGTGATTGAAGAAATGAAAAGCAGTTGATAGATGTTATATTGACATTAATTCGGGTGTTTTGTTATAGTTTACAGGTGTTTTCAAAAGGATTTGAATTTTAGTTAAGTCAGTTGGTTGTAAGAGAGGGAGAAAGCAATAGTGGAGATTTGTTCATATAGAGGTACATATTAGTTTGAGGCAGCTGCAATAGAAGCGTAAGCAAGGATGATCAACGGCTCAGATTACATCATTAATATGTCATCCTAAGTTCGAGTCAAGGATGCTGAATTGAAGCTTAGGCGGTTAAGTCGGTTAGGATTGGACACGTGTAATAGTGACTCATCTAGGTTAGTCTTGTAAATCAAAAGAGTTAGTCTGGTTTTGTAATTTTCTTCTGATGTTTTTCGGTTCTTCAGTAAAAAGTGGTGAACTTTGTGTAATTTGAAGGAGAATCTATAAAGCTTTAGCCTTGAATTTCAGATACAAAAATGTTCCTTAGATGTAGAGGTTGAGGAAGAAAAGAGGTAGAGGTTGAGGATGGTCTCATGATAGCCGTGAAGGAGATAGAGGAGGAAAAATCTTTTCTACTAATAAAGAATTAATTTTTGTACAACAAATGTCAAGAGGATGCGGCATAGTGGCTAGTTTCAAGGTGCCAATTGGTCAAAAACCAACATACAATGCTACAATTATCAATAACTTGGCACTTTGCCACAAATTATAGATTAAAGATGAGCAAGCATGAAAATGAAAATTTTTTCATTGAAGAAGATATTGGATCCACTTTGTTGTTGACTTGCAATAGAGATGAAACTAGAAATCTGAAGTTTTGATATCTTGGCTTAGGTGATAGCAATCATATAACTGGTGGTAAAGATATTTTTGCATTGTTGATGAATCTGTTAAAGATAGTATTTCTTTTGGTAATAAAACTAAAGTTTCAATTATGAGTAGAGGAGATATTCTTATTAGATTAAAGAATGAAGACTATCAATTTGTTTTTCAAACCTATTATGTTCCAACATTAAAAACAAACATTTTGAGTATTGAACAGCTTTTGGAGAAAGGGTATAAGATAGAGACAAACAAGAAAAAGTTGGTTAAGAGATATGGAACAAAAACATTAATAGTAAAAGTGACATTATTGAAGGCCAATATGTTTAAATAGGAAATCAACACTAGTAGGCCCAAGTGTTTGTCGGTTTCTATAGTTGATCATCCATGGCTTTAGCACCTCAAGTTAGGTCATTTAAATTTTGGTGGTTAGGATTCATTGTCTAAGAAAAAGTTAGTCCATGGTTTTCTTAACATAAGTCATCCAAATAAAATTTGTGAATGTTGTATTACTATAAGATGTTCAAGAAGAGTTTTTCCAAAAAAATCTTTTCCTTGAGCCTCATAACCACTTATATTAGTGTATGCTGCTACTATATGTGGTTCACTCAAAATAGTTCTTATATGAAGAACATGTAATTTTCATTGTTTATTAATGATTATACTTACAAAACTTGTTTTTATTTCTTAAAAGAAAAATCTAAACCATATTTGAAGTCTTCAAGAAATTCAAAGTTTGAGTGGAGAATAAAAATGGCTATTTTATCAAAGTCATATATACAGATTGAGGAAGAGATTTCACATTTTATAAATTTAATCAATTATTTTATTATCATAATGCTGGACATTTATTATCCATTTGAAGATTGCCTACAAAATGGTGTTGCAGAGTAAAAAAAAATAGACCATTCTTAGCGTGACTTATAGTATGCTAAGGAGCAAGAGGATACTAAAAGGAGTTTAGGATTGAGGTAATGGCATATGTACTATATTTGGATAAAAGGAGTCCCAAAAAGAAATTAATGAAAATGACTTGACCAGAAGATTTAAGTTGAAGTAAACCAAATATTTCTCATTTGAGAGTGTTTGGTAGTATTGGTCATGGTCATGTTCCTTGTAAGAATGAAAAAACTTGGAACATAAAAGTGAGAAATTTGTATTTGTTGATTGTGCCAAAAACTTAGAAGATTATAAATTTTATAATCCTCAAAATGGAAAGGGTATTTTAATATACACATAAGCATGCAGATTAAAATTAATGTTGCTATACTAGTTTCAAGTAAACTTGAATCAGCCTGGAAATATTATATACGGCATATACGCATAAGCATTTAGAATAAACTCAATGTTGCTATACTAATTTCAAGTAAACTTGAATCAGCATGAAAATATTAGATACTATGTGAAATAGATCCCCAAATTTTGGTGTTAGCTTGTGTTGTTGTGCTCAGCTGTGCTCTGCGATATTCCAATCTGTTATCGATGAAGTGGAGGAAGCATTTGCAGGTAAAAAATCACTAATGTACCATCACGGTGTCAAGAACAATTTCCGTGGCCAAGTTCCAGAAGAATGACGTCGTGATTTGCAAAATCCACAAATCTCGAAATGTGACTCTGCGCTCAAAATAAAACAGCCCGGCAATGTAGAGGCCTAACATAGCCCATTCAAGAAGAATGGACCTTCCATCATCGGGGCCGGTGGTTCAATTTGATGAAGGATTTTGGAAGGGGAAGCCATCTTAAGATAAAAATAAAAATTTTCTTACTTTATTTGATAAATTTCTAGTTGTTGGTCAATTTCAAAATAAGGTTGTCGTTGTTACAACTAGACCACAAATTCCTCCTTGTGATGTTCAAACAAAGTAAAAAAAATTCTCCTTGAAGTTCCTCTAAAAATCATGCTCTGTTTATTCACAAATGCATAACCAATGTCTTTTGAGGAAGTTGTCCAAATTGAAAGATTGAAAGTAGCCTGTAGCAGTAAAGTGGATATATAAAGCGAGGAGAAACACTAAAGGAGAAGTGGAGAAGTATAAAGCTTGTTTTGTATAATGCGATTCACTCAAAGGGCTAGAAATAATTATGATTTGGTTTTTGCCCTCGTGGTTCCCTTGGAAAATATTTGTCTAATTATTTTATTCATAGGCCAACAATGAAGGGTGTTTCTTGGATGGATTTAAATTCAGCCTTCTTAAATGTAGTATTAGAATAAGAGGTTTGTATGAATCAAGTAGTGGGGTTTGTTGTTGTAGGACAAAAGGACAAAGTGTTGAAGTCGAAGAAAGCTTTATATAGCCTTAAACAAACCCTGTGGGTATGGTACACTGCATTAATGAATATTTCTAGAAAAATGGTTTCAGAAAGTACCGTTATGAACATGCTTTATATGTTGATGTGAATGTGAATGGAGATATTATGTTTATTTGTTTATATATTGATGATTTTATTTTCACAAACAACAATCATATGATGTTTGAAGATTTCAAGAAGAAGATGACTGAAGAATTTTAGATGACTAATTTCAAGCCTATGTCTTAGTATCATAAATTTGAGGTGAAGCAAAAAATGAATGGATTTTTCTTACCTTAAAGACTTATATGGAAGTAATATTTATATAGTTTAAAATGGTTATGAGCAATTAAGTTTCTAAAATGTGGAATTATGTTTTTTATGTTTGATAATAATTAAAAGATAAATAAGACTCTGTTTGGAAGATTAATTGGAAGGCTACAATTTTTAACTTGTATAAGGCTAGATATTTTGCATGGAATTGACATTATTAGCCATTATCCAGAAGCTCCAACAATGCCTTACATGAAAGAACCCAAGATATTCTTCAAATATATTGAAGGGACATTGAATTATGGCTTATTTTATACTACTGAAAATGATTTAACATTATTTGAGTTTAGTGTCAGCAATTTGGAGTAGATGATGATAATTGAAAAGGTACTAGTGCCATTATCTTCTTCATTGGTATTGTTGTATTTACTTGGAATTTAAAGAAACAAACTGTTATTACTTTTTTTTAGCATGTGAAGCTAAATATATTGAAATGATTTCTTGTCTTTGTGATACAACTTGGTTGAGAAGGATTCAAAGAATTCTGAAATTTAATCAACAGAAAGTTATTGATATTTTTGTAAATAAGAAATTAACTATTGCTTTAGGGAAGAATCTAATTTTTCATAAATGAACCAAGAACATAGACACCACAAATAATTTCATCAAAGAATGTGTTAGAAAAAAAGGAGATTCAGTTGAAGCATGCGACATCTAAAGACCAACTAACTGATATGTTAATAAAGCTTTAGAGTTAGAAGATTTCTAAACTTTGAAAGCTGTTCTTGGAATTGTTGGAGGCTAATTTACAAGTTTTAGAAGGATTATTATGATTATAAACTTGGCTTTGTTATCTTTATTAATCTATATTTAATAGTTGGAATTAGTAATTGCAATTGTTAATTATGTAGTGAATATCCAAGAGTCCTTTTTACATCCTTAAAAATACTATTTGTAAACAAACATTTAGAATTAGGGCTTTACTTAATACAAAATTTCTCTTCCATTTTTATTCTTTTCTCCAACTCTATCCTCATCATCTGTTAATAAATTAAACCTTTTTACTAGCTTGTAAAAGAAATAATGTATAAACTACAGGGGATTGTTTGGTTCACAGTAATGTGAAAACATTACCTTGTGTTACGTGATAATATGAAAAGATTACTATATTTGAATTAGGGGCAACGGTAATGTTGATGGTTATATGATATTACTAACCTTGGAACATTACAAAGGAACTTGGTAATCCCATTACCATCAAAATAGGTGGCTATGATCAATTACAAAGTGGATGGTAATCTGATAATTTTTTTGAGTCAAATATACCCCTTTTTTAAAATAATTTTAAAAGAACGCAAGGTGCAATATACAAAAATTCCTTTTTATCTTTTCCTTTCTCTCTCGTACTAGAGTTTCCATCCGGTGAGAGTTTTTGATTTCCAACAGAAGCGAAGTGCTCTGATCGATTGGTTTCATTTTCTCCTTTGTCTCTCACATTAGGGTTTTCATCTGGTGGAGCAGTTTTGGTTCTAAGCCAAAGTGGGCGAAATCTAATCCTCTTGTTTCTTCTTCAAATCCATGTAAGCATTCTCAAGTTGGAAATTTAATAGATCTTTATTATGATTTATGCAAAATTATGAAGGTTTTCATTGGATTTGGCTCATTGATAATTTGATTATTTTATGAAATAGATTGTTATAAGAGTTAATGGGTTGTCTATTTTCAATTTTTTAATGTATACTTGTTCGTGATATGTGTACCTGCATTCACTTATATCAATTTATTTCATTGTTTTGCATCATAATGCCATACAACATTTCCATTATATGTATGTTGAATTCTATGATTTTGTTCTAATTTTGGGTTTTAAGACAGAAAAATTGTTTAATGATTTGTAATTTTTTATGTTTTGTCTACACTTTAGTGAATAGTGATTACTCAAGTAATTTGTAAATGCCAGATAGATTCTTGATAGAATAAACAATATTGTAAATGTAGTAATACTAATTTTGTTTAATAGTTGTCCTTGCTTATACTTCCATTAAAGATGGACTTCTTCAAGTACAAGAATTATCACATTTTCTACTTGTTTAAAAATGCAGGACATAGGGGGCAACATTGACAAGCATTTCTATATTGACTTTCTACCAATTATACATTAGAAACATTCACACAAAACTTTTGTTGTGAATGACAACGCCCTTGCGTATGTCCCGCAAGTGCACTGGGTTTGTCGAAGTAATAAAATCCCAGGTGAGTGGGTATCGTATCCACACAGAGTAGGGAGTAAAAATACTTAAATTGCTTTTTAACTAAGCGAGATATGAATAGTGATTTGTGTGACCAGATGTAATGCAAACAAAAGTAAAAGAGACAAGAGAGAGAGCACAAGTAAAGGAGAGGTAAGGCAATTGATATAAATGAGGTACTCGGATATTGATCCGCCTAGGACAATCGTTTCAAGTGCAAAAACCGTCTATTATGCTTCCTAACAAATGCATTAATGAGTCGTGGAGATCCTTTAATACATGGTCCCAAATCTAAGGTCAATCATGCCTAACCCTATACATGTCCCGGAGGAGAAATTGAACAATCTCTCAACCTCGCACTCGTATAGAATCGCAATGAGTTCTAGGGATTATAAGTGATAAATCATCTTCCTATATGTAGACCTAACCCTTTGGTCCAGGCGGAAGGTCTCTAGCCATAATTAAGCCTTAGATGCTAAAATCATTTCAACGCTTCACTCCATTGCACTCGCAACTAAGCCCCAGTGGAAGGTCATCCCTTAGCCCATTCACTCTACTGTGATCGCAAAGAACTCAAGGAATTGGAGGTAGAATAAATCACACTGGAGGGGAAAGGGGACGCTCCGCTATCTCTCGACTCACCCTCTCAACCCTCTCCAATCTAGCTTTGTCTAACTCACGTGGTGTGTCACTCACTCACAAGGGTTACCAACAAGAACTCTCAACCCTAGTGTCACTCTAAGGGAGTATTCATACAATCAATGCATTCAAGATTGGAACTCAATAAAAATATCAATTAATGAAAGCACAATAACAAGGTTTAATGAAACGAATACATCTTAGGGTTCACAATCCAAGTACCCACTAGGGGGTTTAGCTCACCATGGAGCTAATTACAATCAATGAAATCAAATGTAAAAGCAAAAAAATCCATAGAAAACCCCCTCCATAGTCATGACGATGGTCTTGCGGAGAGTCCTCTACTCATCCAAAGGTCCCTTTGTCCGGCCTAGAAAACACCTCGCCGGATCGGTGCCGACGAAAGCTCTCCCACTAACCTTCTTCCAAACGGAGCGCGATGTTGGAGCCATAGAACCTTTCTCAATCTCTAGCCAATATCTCTCAAAACCCTAGCCGCAACCCTCTCTCAAGTGTGGGGGAAAAGATGGAGAAAAGAATGCTGAAATCGGGGCTGAAATCGGCTTTTCAAAGGGCCGGAATTGAAAATCCACACGCCCTTGTGGATATTTCACACGGGCTTGTGGAATTAACACACGGGCGTGTGGAATTTCCACACGCCCGTGTGGCTTCTCTGACCAACTCCTTCTTCGGCCGGCTGTGAACAGTACCTACTACAGTGTTTTGCTGCAGTGCTCTACTATAGTACTTGCCCGAAAATACTCCCGAAACTGTGCTTTCATCGAGGTAATGTAAATGGGTATACGTTTACGTCGTAGATCGCTTTGCTTCTTCAATGAACGGCCGCGTTGGTGGAGATCTTGTTACACATGCACAAGCCGGAATACTTAGAATGTGACTGCCTTTGTGCCCCTCCATGTCATTGTGTTAGCTTGAATACAAGGAGGTTGGCACACATTCTAGCATCTTGAACTCGACTTATGTCTTCGCATTTGAACCTTCTCAAGATTTCCTCCAAATAGTGCACTCACGATCTACATTGGCTTCTTTCTCTAAGATTCGGCTTCACAACCTTATATGCATGAAAGTAACATAAATATACACATATTAGTGTTAAAACCTAATAAAAGTAATGCTCATCATAAGAAAAGAACACTTCGCATTCTTATCACACAAGCACTTATCAGTGAACTTCGCCATGACTACTAAAGAAAAATTGATTGTATACAAAGTACAAGAAAATAAAAATAAAATCTCATGTAAAAGCTAATTAGGATCAAATACAAGCTACAAAAATTGATATGTTGACTTTTATACAAAAAAAAAATGAAAATGATACCTTGATATCCTGCTAAAGACATAGCTAAAAAGCTATAAGTCCATGCTAGATATTAAAATGTTCTACATGTTTAGATTAAAAGTAGCTAGTGCACTACCTACATTATGTCATGTAACATAGACCTGCCACTTGAACTGGATCATCTTCTATATTACCAAAAGGCTTCCATCACATCTCCTTACGGTTTACAAAAATCTAATTTACAAACAAGTACTCTTGTCATAGAAAACATCAAAAGACTCGAATATGATGGACTTAGTTTTTCAGTATGAAAATACAACAATTTTGTTGAGCATAGAAAACTCAATACATTTTCATCAATATATTGAAGTAACTTTTACCAAACTAAATTTTTAATTTAGTCCACTTTTGAATAGTTTCATAAAAAAAAAAGCAAAAAAACTTTGTTCACTTACATCTTATAAAGGTCTCATGGAGTTCTAATATATTAATAACTAGAAAAGGAAGAATAAAAGGGATTTTTTTTACATGCAAACGTTCTTTCTAGAATATACAACCATATTATGGAAAATATAAGCAGTAAATTTTGATGAGAGTCAAGATTTTATTCCTCACTAAATCATAAGCACTAATGAATCCACTATAAACCCGCAAAAAAAAGGAGAAAATAAGAATGCACTAAATCATAAGCACTTAAGAATCTACTATGGACATGAAAGCTTAAGTTAATAGAATGAAATAACATAATTCAAGAGATGTTGGGACCAAATGCAAGTGGCTTTGGTTGGAATGATAATGATAAATATTTTACTTGTGATGTTGCAGTCATCAATGATTGGGTAAAGGTAACCTTCTTCTAGTAGCAATTGTCCTAATGTATATCATTTCTCTTATGTATATGTTGTTTATGTGTAAAAATTTTTGTTTGTTTATTTCCAGAGTCACCCAAGGGCTATTGGTTTAAGGAATAAGCCTTTCCCATTCTTAGAGGAGTTAAGCCAAGTCTTTGGGAAAGATTGAACCATAGGAGAAGGTGTTGAAGCTCCAACTGATGTTGTTGAAGAAATTGAATGTGATGAAGCTACGATAGTTATTGAACTTCCTGAGGGAGCAACTTTTAATGCCTTTGAATTTGATATGAATTCGATGGATGGAGAAGGAAAATCAAATGTACCCCAAAGCCCAAGTCATGCAGCCAATGCAGATGCCAATAATAATAACACTACCATAGACACTTCACAATGAGGCCCATCACACAATGCACCTACTAAGAAAACTAAGCGTAGACACTCCTTCAGCCAAGATGGTGGTTTTGATGAATTTACAAGCACCATTAGCTAAATTGGGACATGGATGGAAAGTTTTAGAGAGCATATTTCAAGGCTCACTAATGGCTTACAATTTCTCGCTAACGAGGCATAGGTAAAGAAGGTTTTTGCTGAGCTACTTAAGATTAAAGGCTTGTCCCAAGGGGAAAGGATCAAAGATGGTGGAGTGATTGTGGCTGACAGTAATAAGTGACATATTTCTTCTCACTACTAGATGAATACAAGAAAGAATATGTTGATTGGGTTTTGGATTGTTGCCATTAGAGTTAAAACATTTTATAGATTAGATTGTAAATGGATTTTTGAGAATATTAACTTTTGAATTAAAACTTTATGTTGGTTAATTATGAATGGATTTATAAGTTGTTCTTGGACATGGATTGAAAGTTCTAATTTTTTTTTGTATTGATTCAAACTATTTCTTTTTGAGCTATTCTTGGTGCATCTTTTGTTTGCCATGCGTACTATATTTTGTTCAATGTTTTTTCTAATATTTATTTGCTGAATATTTGTACATGCAAAGGTTAGTAGAACTATTAACCATTTAAAACCTCTCTAGCAACTTCATAAATGTTTGACATAGACTATTGCAAAGAGTTAATGCCAAGAAAATATTGCTTAATTAGAGAATTAAGTAACAATTGTTAAATCCTCTACAATATCTTCAATTTTAGCTGAAAAAATTTCTCTGTTCTATTGGATACTGACAGTGGAGTTCACATCATTATGAGGATGATCAGTATCAAGTGGTGAACTACTCAAGTGTATCCTGCTCTACAACTGACATTATTTTCAGCAAGTTCTCCAAAAAAAAAACAATAATGGTCCATTATGCTTCCATCGTAAAATTTCTTCTTTTTTCCTTAATATGAAGACATATACATATTTGACTTTGTAATTTAAACATCTATATATACACATTTATTTAAAAAAATTCTTTTCATCCAATAACATGCCGGATTTCAAGCCATTGTTTTTCATGTTCCATTTCTTTAGTTTTATTACTGAATAGTGAATTCACTGAATAAATTATATGTAATGTGTGACTTCATTGAAACAATTTTTTATTGATGATTTTTTTAATATATTAGAAGGGTTTTTGCTATATTAATTTAAAAATATACATATATGTAATATGTTATATAGCTAGGCTACATGTGTGTGATTTGGATGAGTAGATTTTTTTAAGATTGAAGAATATTTTGAAAATTTTTGCACTTTATCGAATTGATTATCATAACTATGAACTTCAAAATTAACTTTAATATTAGAATAATACATCAAGCAAAATTTCAACAAAAGTTAATTTAGATATACAATAAAAAATAATGACTAAATCACTAAATCACTAAATCACTAAATCTTATATCATATTTATATTTTGCAAAAGTACACTAATAGCACACAATTTATTTAAAATTTAAAGAGAACAACAACCATAAATATAAGATAAAATAACTAATATTAGTATACAGATTTTTAAAAAAGAAACTCAATATTAAAAAAAAACATAGCTCTCATTAGGTTAGGTTTAATGCATTACTAGACAATTTATTCATTATAATATATTGAAATCAAATTGGAAATTAGATAAGCATATTTATCATTATCAAATTGTACATAGTAACAAATTTTAACAAGTCTTTTAAATTTAACATATTCCTTTCGAAAAAATATTTTAAACTCATGTCACTCATGTGATTTAGTTCTAATAAAAAAAATTGTCTCCTCAATGCTACCAATAATTTGGGAAATGATTTTTAAATTATTTTCCATATATAAGTTAATTATAGGATAAATAATCTAGAGGATATTGCGAATTAATATAAAGTGCAATGTAAGTCCCTTGGACTTTTGTGGTGACTTGCAAATCCTTACTCTATAACTTAATTCTCAAAACTATGAAGACAAATTTTTTTCATCATTTTGAGAGTTTAAAACCTCAAAATTAAGATGGTAAGTTGTTAATGGGGGAAGAAGCCCATTCTCATGAGTTGACCTCCATATGAGTATTGGATTTTCTTTTTCATTATAATTCTTATTCTTAATTTGTTTATTTGAATATTCCTTAATTTTTCTTTTCTTCCTCTACAGATATGGACTTGAAGTTAGAAATTGTAGGGAAGAAAAATGAAGTGCATGGTGTAAATTTACCATAGTACTTAATTTATAGCAATTTATATTAAAAAAATGTTTGTGACAAGTAGAACCTATAAACAAATATAGTAAGGGTGGTGTATGCCATCCCCAATGACCAGAAGACTAACTGTTGACCATATTGATAAGTGCTTGTGTATAAGTAATACGAAGTATACTTTTTTACATTGAGCATCACTTTTATCAGATTTTATAGCTCACTCGTGTGTATTTGTGTTCTTTTGTGCATTTAGGGTTGTGGAGACAAGTTTGAAAGAAAAGAAGCAAAAGTAGATCGTGGATGCGATTGTTGATGGAATTCTTGTATCGAACAAGGGTCAAGACACAAGTTGTGATCATAGATATGCGGGTGTGTGCCAACCTACAAAATGCTCAAGTGAATATACAAAGTGGAGGGGCACAAAGGCAGTCACACTAATGTGTTCCAACTTCTGTAACATTTCTAAGAGCTTCATCAATGTGGTTTAAATGAAAATCCGACATGATCTACCACATGGATGTGTGCCCAATCATGCGGCCTCGATGAAGAAAATGAATTCGAGAGTATTTTGGCAAAGTATTCTAGCAGTTTACTGTAGTAAAACACTATAGTAAATCATTGTAGCAGTTACTATTCACATCGTGCAGGAAAATGAAGCATTGAAATTCACACGGCCATGTAGAAATTCCATACTCTCGTGTGGATGCCCAATTTCAGCCCTATAAATACCGCTTTGAGAGTTTTATTTGGGGATCTTCTTCCTATCTTTGGCATATCTTTTAGGGAGAGCGCGGCTAGGGTTTGGAGAGGTTTTTGTTGGGATTTTGGAGTGTTCACATGGCATTCAACATCGAGTTCCTTTGGAGGAGAGCTATTGGGGGAGTTTTCATCGGCATTGATTCAACGAGGTGTGCCCTAGGCTAAACAAAGGAGTCCTTGGAGAAAACGAGGCGGCTCCTTAATACCATCGACACAAACAACAAGGGGGTTATCTTTATAGATTGCTTGCACTTACTTTTGATTTCATTGTTGATTTTGTATTGCTCCATGGAGAGCTAAACCCCTAGTGGGTGCTTGGACTTGTAATTGGGATGATTTTGTTTCATTGACACTTATTATGTGATAAGTGCTTGTGTGTTAATAATGTGAAGTATTCTTTCCTTACGATTAGCATTATTTTTATCATATTTTAGCGCTAATACATGTGCATTTGTGTTGTTTTGCGCATGTAGGGTTGTGAAGCCAAATATGGAAGAAAGAAGCCAAAGTAGATCATGAATGCATTGTTTGATGAAATCTTGGAAGGAACAAACGCAAAGACACAAGTTGGGCTCAAAGATACGCGAATATGTGCCAACCTCCATGTATTTAAGCAATTACGATGATTTGGAGGGGCACGAAGGCTGTCACATTTGTGCATCCCAACTTGTGCAATGATAGCAAGATCTTCACCAATGAACCCGTTTATTGAAGAAGCGACGCGATCTATGGCATAAACGTGTGCCCGTTTATGTTGCCTCGATGAAAAGTGGATTCGGGAGTGTTTTTGGCGGGGTAGTGTAGCAGGTTACTGTACCAAATCACTGCAGCAATTTAATGCAGCAGTTACTGTTCACAGCCGGCCAAAAATCATAATTCTAGAGAATCCACACGGCCGTGTGAAAATTCCACAGGCCCGTGTAGAAATTTCGTAGAGGCGTGTTGAATAACCAGAGACCCGTGTGGATGCCCGATTCCAGCCTATTTAAAGGTGTTTTTCAGCCCGATTTCAGCATCCATTTTCCTATCTTTTCTCTAACTTTTGAGAGGCCGGCGGCTAGGATTTAGAGAGGTTTTAGCAAGTCTTTTGGAGTGGTTCTACGACTTCAACACCGCGTTTCTCTTGGAAGATAGTTATTGGGGGAGCTTTCGTTGGCACCGATCCGACGAGGTGTGCCCTAGGCTTGACAAGGGGACCTTTGCAAAGGACGAGACCACTCCACAAGACCATCGACATGAATACCGAGGGGGTTTTACTATAGATTATATGTTTTTAATTTCGATTGCATTATTGATTGTATCTTGCTCCATGGAGAGCTAAAACCCTTAGTGGGTATTTGGATTTGTTTCATTAACTTTTATTATGCTTTCCTTAATTGATGTCTTTAATTGAGTTCCAATCTTGAATGCTTGTTGAATGATTTCTCCCTTAGAATGACACTAGGGTTGAGAGTCTACATTAGTAATCGTTGTGAGTGAGTGACACACCATGAGGGTTAGACAAAGCAAGATTGGAGAGAGTCGAGAGGGTGAGTAGAGAGGTAGCGGAGCGTCCCCTTTCTCCTCCGGTGTGATTTATCATACCTTCACGTTCCAAGAGTTCTTTGCGGTCACAATAAAGTGAATGGTTAAGGGATGAACACCGTTGGGGCTTAGTTGCCCGAGCAACAGAGTGAAGCGTTGAAGTGACTTTAACAAATGGGGCTTAATTCTGACTAGGTGTCTTTCGCCTGGACTAAAGTATTAGATCTACATATAGGAATAGGGTTTATCACTTGGAAATTCCTAGAGCTTCTTGCAACTTTACACGGTGTGAGGTGTTGAGACTGGTTGATTTCTCTGCCGAAACATAGTGTAGAGTTAGTCACGGTTGACCTTAAGTTTGGCACTGTGTATATAAGGATGTCCACCACTCATTAAGCATTAGTTAGGAAGCATAATAGTTGGTTTTGCAGTTGAAGCAATAACCCTAGTTGGAACAATATCCGAGTACCCCACTTTTATCGATTGTCTTTTCTCTCATTTATTTGTGCCTATCTTTCTTATTTTCTTTAGTTGTTTGCATCGATCTTTATCCACACCATCATTGTTTCATTTCCACTTAGTTAAGTAGCAATCTTGGTGTTTTTATTCCTTATTCCATGTGGATACGATACCCCACTCACCTGAGATTTATTACTTTAACAAACCCGTGCACTTGCGGGTCACACGCAAGGGGCGTTGTCATTATGTTTCCTTTAATTGATGTTTTAATTGAGTTTTAATCTTGTATTCTTATTACTTTGATTTTTTTACTTAGAGTAACACTAGGGTTGAGAATCTGTCTAGGTAATCCTTTGAAAAGGTTGACAACTTCATTAGGGTTAGACTTAGCGAGATTGAATAGGGTTGAGAGGGTGAGTCGAGAGGTAGCAGAACGTCCTCTTTCCATTCTGACGTAATTTATCCTACCTCCATGTTCCAAGAGTTTTTTGCGGTCAAGATAGAGTGAAGTGCTAAGAGACAAAATCCACTGGGGCTTAGTTGAGTGAAGTGTTGAAGTAATCCTTAGTGCTGGGGCTTAATCGTGATTAGGGGTCATCTGCCTAGACCTAAGGGTTAGATCTATATTAGGGAATAGGGTTTATCACTTGAAATTCCCTAGAGCTTCAAGCAGTCCTACACAGTGTGAGGCGTCGAGAGTATCCCTTTCCGCTGGGGCATAATGTAAAGGGCTAGTCACGGTTGACCTTAGGTTTGGGATCGTGTCTCTTTAGATCTCCATGACTCATTATGTTGTACCCTGTCCTGATTTAGACCTCTGACCTATTTAGATTTTTATGCTTGTATTAGGGGTAAAATGATCATTTTTCACTAGTGGCATCTTTTGCATGACTGCACAGTAGGTTATGTGTGAAAACCAGCCGAAAACCAAGGGCAAAACGGTCTTTTGGACTCATTCCTTTTTATTTTCTATTAGAGGGGCATTTTGGTAATTTCAGTTTTCTAAAAAAAAAAAATCTGAAAATCTGAGAATTGAGAGGATGAATCACGTGGCAAACTTGCTTCTATCCCATTCTTTTTTTTTTCTTCTAAGCCTTTCCTTCTTGTTTTCCTTCTTCGGCCGAGAGAAAACTTTGGAAACAAAATTCGTCGGCGAGGTTTTTTGGCGAATCATCGCTTCTCTCCTCTTCCTCTCATTCTCCTAAACTTGGTAAGCTTTAGATCCAATGTTTTTATTTTGTATTTCTCCCGTATTTCCTTGTTTTTAGAAATGCATAAAAACTTTGAATTCTCCATGGATTTGATGATTTATAGGCTCAAATTGAAGCCAATGATTTATGATTCATGTATGAGAATGTTGTTGAAGAAATTTTTTGATTTAGTGTTGTAAATTGGGAGAAAACCATAGTAGAAGGTTAGGTTTTACTGTAGCAACATCGGAGTTACTGTAGCACCGAAAAAACTTTGGTCTTTTCTTTTATTTCTTTGATCCAAATTGAAGCTTTTCATTCACTGAACTTATTGGGTACTAGGTTTACTCCATTCTGAGGTCGTTTGGGTCTAAAACGACAATGTTTTGCCCTAAACCCTAAGGTTTCGTATTAGACATGTATAAATGCATTTGCATGCATTTTCTTTTAGCTATCATTCTTGTGTTCATTAGTATTTGGATTCCCTGCTTGTATCTAGGTGGCGAAGCATCCTCCAAGGGGAAGGAAACCACCAATCAGTGTGCGCGTCTCCACGTGAGGCAACATGTTCTGTGAGTGGGTTATGTTGAGTGCACAATTCTAATTGAGTATTGAAAATATTTTATTTGATTTTTTGAAATGATTTCCATGGCTTTATCATGTTTTTAAATCACTAGCTATAGGAGAAAAGAAAGTGTAGATGGCCACTAGAGACTATGGTTTATTTGGAATGACTTATGGTTTATTTTTTTGAAAAATCATGAGAAAGCTTACTAATGATGTACTTGTGTTAGTTGAGATTGAACTTGAGGACATACATGCTTGGCGGATGAATGAAAATTGTTCATTATTACAATGAGATCATTGAGTTTATGTGTTATAAGTGAAATTGATTATGTATGTTCAATGGATGATTTAATCTCCCTAGGGATACATAATTTCTAAAGTTTGAGGCATGATATGATACATATGGTACATGGAACCTGATGAAGCCTTAAATGCTAAGATATATAATTACACTAGTACGTTGGAAATTGAATGACTTATGGAACCATATACATGATTTTGGGTAGTTAGTGAGCTTTATGCTAATATCTTCTTTGCAATATTTGAGAACCATGGATGACATAATTATACTTATGTTGTAGAATTATCAAAGTTGATGAGATTTGTTCTTGTGAGCATAGTGTAGGGTGCTTAATTGTAGTGCGATCATAGTGTGGTATCTACAGGGTGGATGTTAGTGATTATGATTATTATTTTAAATGGAATTTCTTTAGAAGGTTGATGACGAATAGCTTGAGTTATATGTGACAAGTGTTAGATTACAAAACTAAATATTCTTGTGAATTTCTAATAATAGTTTGATTTAATGCTACTAAGAGGAGATAGTTAACTTTTGAGTATTTTGACAATGAGATTATTAATCGATGAAGTAAGTATTGATGTTGAGGTAACGACACCATGATAAGGATCTAAGATATGATTGAGGATAAGAAAGGGTTGAATAGTAAAGACTTGTGAAAGTAAATACCTGAAGATGTGTAAAGTAGGATTAGATCAATATGTATATTGACATGTGTAAATATATGTGATGAGATGAACATATTTTCATGACTTGTAAAGTATTTAGAGGTTGTGATTGACTAGACTTTGGGGATTAATCTTGTATTTGGAGGAAAACTTAGTGAGCTGAAGAAAGAGAAAGCTAGAATGATCCTAAGTAACTTGATGTTTGACTAGACAAAACGCCATGTTTGTTTTGATGACTTTTTATTATATTTCAAACTCAATGTTTCCTTTCTACATTATTGGCATCTACTTTTAGAAATGGTTTGTAAAACCTCTCACTTGTATAAGTATGCTTTTGATATTTATGGTTACGAAGACAAAAGGTTTTCATTTCTGAATGGCATGTTCTTCTGGGTTGTGGATATTATAGTGAATTTAATGTTATTTGGTTTTATTGTCTAAAGAAATGTTTCAATCAACTTGCAAAGCTTCACGTGTTATTGTGTTATTCTTGGCATTTGGACAGAAACGTTTTTGAACATATTGACATATAGTGATCGAAATACTTTATAAAAGTTGATATGTTTTGTTATGCTTTTGACATTGGCTTTGTGGGAAATCATGTGCATTTCTGAGATGTGAATGCTTGTCCTGGATAAGGACCATGTGATATGATTTATACCGATTGTATTATTGCTATATCTATATGATGGTTTGGATGGTGACGGCGGGCTAAAGCCCTACTACTGCAGTAGTGAGTCCCTACGGGCCAGCCTTTAGAGGTGGCGTGGTGGACCTGAGTGTTGATCTGTCCAGATCAGGTGGGAGCGTAGAGCCCTGATTGGATGATACATCGGGATCCCGGGGTCACCACACGGGACTGGTGGGCCAACGTCAAGGGTACGAAGACCTTGACGGCTCTCAACTTAGTCGCGACGGCGGCTAATGTTGGGGAGAGTGATTTTAGGCCATTGCTTATTTGATCGAGAATTTTATTTGTTTAAGTTGGTTCTTTTACTCAATTTGGTAACTTATATCCAAGCATTTGTTTTTTTGTTACATGCTAATGTTTTATTTATACTCGTGAGAACCTATGTTTTGGTTTTTAAATACCAAGGTTTCTTATCTTGCACTTTCATTGTGTTGTAAATGTGAAACGTTCCAATTCATTTATGTTATTATAAATCGTGTTTAATATATTTCATCAATTTGTTTGGATATTCTTTTAAATTTGTGCTAACCCATTCACTGAGTGACTATGGTTACTCACCCCTCTCCTCCATTCCAGGTTTTAGTGGTTTTGGTCGTCATAGCGAGGCGAAGTGCTTGGCAATTTGCATCCCAAGTCAGGTTGTTTATTTACTGTTAATCAAGTTTCATTGTATGATTGCAGTGGATCCACTAGTGTTCTTAACCCTGTATCTGTGATTTGTATATCTTTTACTATACGGTTGACTTTTTGAGTGAAAGTTTTGCTTTTGGTACCTTTGTTATTGTGGTGTTGTTTAGCAGGAGTTTGTGAGCCTTGCGATGACTCGAGGGTTGAGTGGTGTGTGTCCCTCCTCGGGATCGTCGTGGCAGTTGTCACGTGGCAGGCCCGCAGGTCGGGGCGTGACACATTAAACTTCAATTAGGAAATATAATATTAATCTTGCACTTGAAACAATAGTCCTAAGGTGAGCATTGTCTGGGTTACCCATTTTACCATTGATTATCTCTCCTTATTCTTCTTGCTTTTTTTCCTCCTTTACTTTTATTTACATCTCTCGTTTGAACTAAATTACAAATTGGTTTTCACCCTAGCTTAATAGCAATCCTTTGTGCTTCTGAACAACTATTCCCTTTGGATTCTACTGCCCACTCATAGGAATATTTTATTACTTCGACGACCTGTGCACTTGCGGTACACACATGCAATGGGTGTGTCACATATAGTTTGAAAAATTTTAAGATGATGTGAAGCATCCAATAATTATTTAAAAGTTTGCCATGGAGATGGAGGTGGAGCAGAAAAAATTAAAGAATATACAAACCATTGTCTTCCTCCTATCTAAATAACAAATCTCCCAAGCTTCTAGATTATTGTAATAAATCAATAGTATTTATCAAATGCGCAACTATTGTATTTATATCTTTACAGTTTCGAGTAAACCTTTAGTTAAGGGTATCGATGTATTTTGTTTTTTAGGAAAATCCTTAGAGGTTTCCCCTAATGTTCATGGCATGATTTTATACATGATCACTTTGTTTTTCAAAAGCATATATTTAGTTTTCTTTTAGCTTAATGAGCTATGTTTATGAGAAGAGTTTAATATTATATACCTCATATTTGCATGTCTTCCTTATAATTAGATTTTTATGTGTAGTATTGCGTATGCGAGTTGTTTGTATTATTATGTGTAGATGTTACTTTTATCATTTTAATATCAATATTTATATTTTTATTTCTTGGTTTTCAGATTTTTATAAAAAATTATTTAAACTTTTATGCCATAATTTAGATGGAAATACAATTTAATAATTGTTTTAAAGATTTTTGTTTATTGTTTTATATCTAATTGTTTAGATGGTGACACCTAGCTTTTTAGTGTTTTGAAACACTTACGAGCGTGATTACACCCATGTGTTTAGATATTTTACCCACTAGTTCAAATGTTTATAGTTTTCTAATTAGATACTCGCACCAACTATTTTGAGTTTCACCCCATTTAAACAAAGTTATATTCCATATCTTTAACAACTTAGATGTAATTTTAAGTTTTTCCTCAAGTGTTTAGAGTTTATAACAAAATGTATGAATTTTCCATTTTTAGACTATCATATGTAGTTGTTTATAGTCTAGCATAGAGGTCTTTAGAATTTTGTTTAAAGTTCATAGAGTTAGTAAATCAATTATTTTGTGATTTACTCCAATTACTTAGACTATTAATGCCAGTTAGTGTTTTTAATTGTTTAGATTATTATAAACTATCATTAGATTATTGCTCATCTCAATTTAGATTTCAATACAATGTGTAGGTATGGTACTTTCAAAATAGTCATTCTATGCCATGAGTTAAGCAGAAGTCATTGATAAACAAACCTATTATGATGTAGTAGTCTACACTGACAAGTCATTTGACCCACTAGCTTGAAAAACTTGGTTAGCGTGATATGATATATAGAATTTGATGGATGGGCCCCTTATAAAGCTATAAGTACAATACAATATACTTCCTAATAATGATATTTCTTTATCTCGTAAGAAATAATGGAGAGGTAAGGAAGTCATTTATGAAGTTCTACATTATATTGTACTACAATTTATAATCTGCTACTGTGGTATGCAAAAGTTAACAACAACTAACCTAAAAGTATGTAAAATTATTTAAACTAGGAGATAAGGATGGAGGCATTTCCACGTTCTTGCCCCGACCAATGACGAGGATTCCCTATCCCAATTACCAACTCCCTAAGAGGGGATGAATAGCCTCTCCATCCCTATTTCTACTTGTATCTCTGTCCCAGTATGGCAATACACATAAATTTAGTTAAAAAAAACATTTAAAGCTAAGATTAATATATTTACCAATACACTTATGATATTGTATTAATTAAATTAAACACAAACTATCATGTACAAACATACAAAAAAAATTCTCCATCAAATGATTATCAATATTGATCAAAATAAAGAATTTTGAATTATACTGATTACATATGCGACATAAAGACATGAAGCTTACCAGCTCCATATGCGGCATGATGACGTTGACGCAATACTAACTCTTGGCGAACTCAAGCTACAATTACAATTATGGAGAGCACATATGGTCACTATAGATTGGAAGCATAATCTCTTTCACCAGAATAGCCAATTCATAATGGAAAACAACATCATCAAAGTCTATGCTCATTCATAATGCTCCCTTACCTATTTATTCACCCTTTCCCAATCTTCAAGTATACTTCTTTCTTCTTTCTAACATAAGAGTTATTTTCAAATTGGTTGATAACCACCTACATATAAAGTAGAGTCAAGATGAATGAATTAAACCTTTATGAAAGTAATGGTAAAACAATAGGCAAACTTCTTGGTATTCCTTTTTTGCGAGCACCAACATGCAATGAATAAGGTAATCTAATGCTCCTAAGAAAATTAAACTAAATAGAATTCATTTTCATAACTAGTTCAGAGCAAATAGTATTATCTGCTAAGTAAAAATTAGCATCATCCTAAATAGGTGTGAGAAATTCTAACCTTCTAATTTAGTTAATCATTAGCCATATGATATATATATTTCTTCAATTACTTCTTTTGTAGCCTCAATGTCCATTTCATAGAATTTTTTTAATACCCTATTTGGTCGCTCTAATATACTAAATCTGCCTCTTTAGTCACTTTATTATAATTTGCTTACCGGAGATCCCCCTACTTTTATAACTAGGAAATCAAGGCCACCTTGTGATGGTTGTTTGGTTTTTCATCAACCAATGTTGATGTGGCCTTATTAAAGATAAAAATATTATTTAAAAATTATTTTCGAGGAGAAAGACAACCCAACAAAGGGTGCAGCTACGGAACTCCATCTTCCTTTCATAGACCTCGAAGACTCCCTCTCTGGCGACTCTACTTCCATGTTCGATGTGTCTTACATCATCGGTGATGCTTATGAACTCCATGGCTTGTTCTAGGTAATCAACCACGGAGTGGATCATGAACTCTTTTATATCATCCCATCTTTGCTTGGACTTGTTCTTCTCCATGCCTCTCAAAGACAAACAGAAAAGCTCAAAGATTAGCCTGCGAGTGCTGCTGCTAAGCAAGCAACTTCACCTACCGCTTCTGGTCCAAGCTCCCTTGGAAAAAGACTCTTTCCTTCCAATTTTCTCTCCCAGTTTCTCCCAACATCAGTTATGACTACTTTGTCCAGACTCTCATCCATAACTATCACCATTTTGGGTAATTAATGCAAGACCATTTCAAACTTCAAACAAAGGAATAATATATATATATATATATATATATATGATATATATAGTATATGTGTGTGTGTGTGTGTGTGTGTGTGTGTATATACTTAGTGTTTATTATTGTTGTCATTTTTTTTTAGGGATGTGAACCTACTATGAAGCAATGAGCAAGCTAAGTTTGGGGATAATGGAGGTTTTGAGTGTGAGTTTGGGAATAGGACAAATAGGATTTAGAGACTTGTTTGGAAGGAACAACTCCATATGAGGCTTAACTATTGTCCTCCTTGTTAGAGGCCTGATGAGACACTTGGCACTGGCCCTCATTGTGATCCTACTTCTTTCACCATTCTTCATTAAGGAGGGGTGCCCCACCGGCCGATCAATGGTGACTAGGGACTTTGTTCCCTAGTGTGCAGCTTGGTGGGAGGCGACGTAGATGCGGTGGCTGAGAGCAAGATCACAATCAAGGACTACAGTGATGGGTGGAGTAGAGGGATGGAAAAGGATAGTATTAATCTAATCTTTTTTCTGAAAAATAATTTTTAAATAATGTTTAAATCTTTAACAAAGCCATGTCAACATAGATGGAGGGAAAACCGATCCCCATTTCAAAAATAGATGGACTTCTGGTAGGCAAATTATAATAAAGGGACTAAAGGGATAGGTTGAGTACATTAGCGGGACCAAATAGGGTATTACACCCAGAGAATTTACTTGCATTAGAAGATTGATCCTACATGTTTTTTTTTTATTCAAACTCCTAATCCTTTGTATATGTTTGGCTTAAACAAGTAAGCATATATATGAATAATTGTGAAATTTAATACCACATATTTGAGCTCAATATTTATCATATTTTTCTACTTTTTTCCCTATAGATTAAATATAAGATCGCTCACAATTAATTCACCGCCTTAATGTTAACTTAATATCACAAATCTTAGGAATAAAAAGATAGTAGTATAGTATTTAATCTAAAAAAAATGACTTTGTTATAGCATGAAGCATTTTAATTTATCTCAAATTTCTTTATCAATCTCCCACTCTTCATCTAATGGGATGCACTTGTAAGGTGGCTCCCATTGCTTCAAGCATTTAAAAATATCCTTGTAATTGATAGCAATATTAAGCATTGAAGGTATAGAATTCAGCATCGTCTTGCAATCTAAACTCAATATTTTAGTGTAGGAAACTTTCAATTTATAGGTTATTTCTTCAAACTTTTCATTTCTTTTAGGTGTAGCGTTCCAAAAAGCAACACATTCATGAATTCTTTTTTATTAGTTTTAGAAATAATCTCTAAACCATCTTTCACTATCAAATACAAAATATGGGCACATCAGCGTATACACAAGAATATCCCGTCCAACCAAAGAGTGTTACTAAATAAGTTGTTCAAAATTAATTTCACCATTGAATCAATAGTAGAACATTTATTCAAAGGCAATGTAGACAACTTTTAATTAATATTCCAATCCATCAAAAAGTTAGTGAACACATCACAAAGAACATCCATAGTTTATAGAAATGGTACTTAAATAAACCTAATCAAATAAAATATAAAATAATATTAAAGTCATATACATATAGTACCAAATAAAGCTGAAGTGAAGACAAATGAAAAACAAGGTACATGATTATTCAGTTTTGTAAACTCCATTACGTATCAATTTAATGTGTTGTAATAGGCATGAACCTTTCTTTTAATTGTTTGTTGTCCACATGTAAGTTTTGATTGCAAATCTACTGTTATTGCCTTCAAGCAATTTCATTTCTTTTACTCTTTTGTGCTCAAAGTTTTGAATATATATATTTTTCACTTCACTCAACAATTATTTATGACTAATAAAAATGGTTGGATAGCTCCAACAAAACTTCATAACCCAAAATACTTAATAATTACTCATGTAGAATAATCAGTGGAAGATAACTTTTTCTTATAATCTCCACATCAAAATATAACTTCAAAAAACTTTGTTTAATATCTCTAGTCTTCCTTAATGGATATAACACAAAATAGTTATATAAATGTTTAGTTCCATTCTTTGATTACCCTTCAAGTTTTTTTTGATAGATTTGGTAACTTGGCTTACATCAACTCATTCTTCTTTTCCTTTGTAGTTACTATCTTCTTCCTTATACAAGATACTGCTAAAACTAAAGATGTTTGAAATGTGGAGTAATTAACAAGTTGATATTGTACTTCTATTTGATTGGAGAGGGCTATTAGCTTCATTTTGGGTATTACTTTCAAAGTAGCCTCTTTGATTTACTCTACTAATTGAATAATCCGTGTGGTTGTCCCATCCTCTAAAATGACAACCTTATACCTTATCTTCTATTACTTTGATTATCTAGTCATGATCTCCATTATCCCACCATCATAAGCATAGATTAGCAAACTATATGACCTTTAATGGGATAATCTTTCTTGGTAATTTTGGCAACTTTTAAGAGCTCAGGTATAAGTTTTTGCCTTTTTAATTTTGAGATGACATAGTAGTAGTAGTTTCTTCATCCCATAAAGTAGTAGCATGGTTTGAACTACCATTGGGAAAGACAAAATATTGGAGGGAGGGAAAACACTCTTATAAATAGAGATGACACAAAAAAATAACAATCAGTTAACTACTAAACAACTATAGCAACTTTCATAAAATGACTTATTGATTAGAATGGAATTAGATAAGCTGAAAAAAAAACATAGTATATTTGAAAATTTTAGTAAGTGTTTGGAATAATTAGTATTATATTGAAATTGCACTTATCTTTCTACTATCATAACTTCTAATCAAGTTAGAATCCTTATTAGGGACTCAACAATGAAAATTTAATATAATTGATAATGTTGGGGACTCAACAATGTCTTTTCATCTTATTAAGGTCTATGTCCTCTTAAAATCATAGAATAAAATATTATGTAACTTTAGATGTACCCATCACTTACACTCTTGACTTACCAATAAACTCTTACTCTACTATTTGCATAGAGTCATTGTTCCTCAAGCACTAGCGGTTAAGAAATAGAAACATCCTCAAAGATAGGACATAGAGCTTAACAAAGAGCAGTTCTTCTTCTTTATTTTGAGATGTGGTTTCTAACCATGGCATCTCGATGCCATCACACATTGCTCTATTGCCTCCCTATGAATATGAATTTATTTTATTTGGATAGGAATTTCATGGAGATTTTTTACACAAAATCTATGAAAAGTTAAGTAAGAATTATATTTTTATCATTTAACATGAAACAATGCTAAATATGGAGATAGCAAAGTCAAATTTTTGCTCATCAAATGCTTTTATTAATTTATCAAGCATGCTTATGTAGGTAAGACCAGTAAGATACATAAACATTCGGAGGGATTTTTTTAAAGGAAATCCTATTAATTCCTATTCATCTTTAGCAATACTCCATAAAGGTCTTAATAATAGCATTCATGTCTTGCAAATGATAGCAAAATAAAAAATCCCTAGTTGCCAGACAAGAAAAAAATTGTATTATACTAGAGTTTCATGAGATTCATTGTCTAATGTAAAGAAAGCATGAAGAATAATGCAAAGTGTTGTTGATATGATTTCCTGAAAATTACATCTCTCAACCAACCCCTAATCATGATTAGAAGTTTTTTTCAATGCAATCAATATAGCTATGTATGATCAAAAGCTAAATGTCTAATATTTATCACTAACAATTTCAATCAGTCAACAATATGCTTAAGCTTTTCTACCCAACTTAATGTCTTTCAAACAAAGTTTTAGATTATAGCACATATGTGTTAAGAATTTAGTACCCCAAGTGTTCATCTATTGTTGATCCTTCACTTCATTTTATAACACTATTATTACTCATCTTAATTATTTAGAAAGCAATATGAAATTATTTAGATTACATGGTACATTACTTAGGTTCCCTATTTAACTCCCAATACTAAACAAATTTTAGTCCATAGGTATGTAAAATTTTTCACTTAATAAACTAGATTTCTGTCATTAGTTATCAATGAACTTTCACCTGAGATCATATTACTTATTACTTCTAGACTAAAACAACTATTTACATTTTAGTTCACAAGTGTTTATATATTTTTATTTAACTACATAGATTTCTTTAACCAATTGATGATGACCCTTTATCCATGAGCTTAACACTATTTTTATAACCAAAAAATTTTTTATAGTTTAGTTTGCAAGCATGTTAGATTTTTTTTTACCTAATTGCTTAGGTTTCTTTGATTAATCATTAATGACCTTTCATTAGAAAATACATTGTTACTTCTGAACCTAAGCAAGAGTTTAGATTTTAGTCTATACATAGGTGTTTAGTTTTTTTTACCTGAATGTATGACAATATCATTTCTTTATCTAATAATTTAGATAATAGCATATAATTGTTTAAGATATTCATGTAATAAGTGCTTAGATTCCCTATTGTATTTAATTGCTATTGGTCCTTCAACCACAAGCATAACCCTAATTTTTACTGAAGTTTTTGTGTAATAGGATATTATCAACAACAAATCTTTGCTTTACTCACCTTAATTGATTGATTTCCTACGATGGAATTATTTCCTACAAACTTCTTTTTACTCATTATCTTCTCTCTTCTCTTACATTTCTAGGAATTATATATGATGTATTCTTTTTTACCTTTGTTTAAAAAAAGCTACTTATACAAACTTGGCTTCATCATGGATGAAAATCATCATGCATTTTATAGCCACCTTCCAAATCTTGCTCCATACTTTATGAAACAACATATGATTTTAATAACCTTTTTTGTACATTTCAAACCTAGCATACCTAAATAAAGGAAAGGGTAACAATGTCCTTTTACTACAAACATTTAATAGCCATCTTCCTTGCTTAAAATGCTTTTAACCAGTTGGGAATTTTAGATAGCTTAGCTAGAAATGTCATGAACGTATAAGCTAGTTGGCAATAAGCCAAGGACATTAAGATATTTGACACTTAATAATATAGCATGCACATCTAACATGAAAATGTGTCACATAAAATTTAGGATTTGAAGTAGTTTTTGGTAATATAAGATTGGCTAATAAGTGCTTGATGATTCATTATTTTTATATTGTTTTCAAAACATTTTGCTTGATCCTTGATTATTTTGTTAAGTTTTGATACTTATTCTTGTTATTTTTTATGTCTAGGGTTTTGTTATAAGTGTTAAGGAAGCAAATTGAGCAAGTTTCGGGCTAGATTGATGAAGAAATTGAAGTAAATGAACTAAATAGGCTTAAGTAACATAGCCTTATTAAATAACATAGTTACTTACAGACTTTATCTGAATTCAAGGTGGATATATGGCAAGGAAACATGCCCATGTATTGTTATGTGGGGCCGTGTTCCCTTGGAACACGGCCGTGTTTGGTTTTGTAGAAGTGTGTGCATTAGTAGTGTTTTTGCTCGAAAATGTTGTTTCAAGAATCTTAACTACCTAACACATCCACTAAAGACCCCTGAGTTTAGTAGCTATGCTTAGTTGCATAGAGTCCCTATAAATAGTTATTCAAGAGATAAAACGCATACTTTTTGGCTGGAGATTAAATAGAAAGCTTCTTGAAGATGAATCCAGAGATCGCTTACCGCTCCCTTGGATCATTTGTTGGGGGTGTTGATCCTCAATCCATAGAGAAGAGGAGTTGGAGAGAAGATTTGGAAGATTAGATCAAGTTTTCAATGAGATCAAGACACTAGTCCATTCTAAATATCAAGAATTCGAGTGAGTTTCCATGGAACCTTTGTTTTCTTGTATGTTTTCTGGATTTTATATGGAATTTTATACATGAGTGAGTAGGCATCTTCTTGGTGCTTGGACTTGAAGAAGTTTGGTTGTAATTTGATTTCTTGACTTTTTCTCAATTGATTTAATTCAAATTAATTTTGAGATTCAATTGTGGTAATGCCTCATCCATGAATTTAGTTAGCAAGAACACGAATTTGTGAGCATAAGTTTAGTTAGGAGAGCTTGAACTTATGATTAATCATATGCTTAGTTAGAAAGAGCCCGAGTATATGAGTTATCTCCAACAATTGAAATAATTTGATCTCATTTCTCACAGTTAGAATGATAAGAACTTTCTGGTTTAGGGTAATCTACTAGTGAGGATCTTAAAACATAACTCATTCATGGAGGGAAATGTGTGAAATATCTGCCTCCATCATGTTTAGAAGCTAGTCACTTAGAGATAATGGCTAGTTTGTACAAGCTACCTCTACGATCCAATGTTCAAGAAGATTTAGACTCAAGAAGATTTAGACTCAAGAATCTTTAAATTAGAAGTCTTTAACACTTAACAAGCCAAGGAGCTCTTGTTCCAAGCACCATTCTCATAAATTTGATCTTTACTTGATACTTGTTTGTGATCTCGGAAGCAAATTCATAGTTCTTGTTTACTTTCTTGTTAAAAACTTGAACTCTACTTTGTTTGACTAGATAATAGAAATAGAGGAAGTAACTAGTACACATTTTCCCCGAGGGATCGACCTTGCTTTTTAGCACACTATTATTACTTGATTCGACACTTACACTTGCATATTTAAGCTCACTCATATAGCTCATCATTAGCATAAGAAGCATTATCAAAGGATAAATTCAAATATTTATTAGAAATATCATATTCATTAACAACTTGTATTATGGATAATGAAGATGTGAGAGTTGAATGTGAGTTTGTATGAAGAAGAAACATGTATCAAAAGAGGATTGAAATAGGAAAAATAAAGGGTCAGGTTAAGTTATTAAAAATGTATGTTTAAAGAAAAAAGAACCTAAAGGACATATGAATATTGGCTAACCAACAGTCATGTAACCCTTAGGAGAGTAAGAGGCACCAGGGTATAACTCTTAGCTACCAATTCAAAGAGGTTGAGAACTTAGTCACATGACTTAGATTGGCACAACCTTCAATTCATGTCGATATGGCCCAAAAATTTTACGGATTTAGATTGTGGAATGGGAATGAGAATGAAGGGAATGTGAATAGGATATTGATAGGAATGAGATAGTGTGCTACAAAAATGTTATGGACTTGCAACGGAAAAATCTATTACAACTCCATTGCAAACTTCTACTTGCAACGGCTTTGTGATGGTTTAACTTCATATAAAATCCTTATATGAAGTTAAAATCCTTTGTTGCAAAGTTGCAACAGATTTGAAATGGATTCATATAAAATCCTTTGCAAATCGGTTACAAATTTACAATGGATTTGCAACAAAAATTTTTGTTCCTTGACAAATCTAATACAAATTCACCAATGCCTTGTTCTTATCTACATCAATGAGTCTTATGATTATGATCCTAATAAATATAATACACATAGAAATTCTAATGCAGTTAACAAAATATAGCATATATAACAATTATAGTAATAGTATTAACATGCACAGACAAATGAAAAAGTATAGTAGTAGTAACCTGCACAAAGACAAATGAAAAAGATAATCTATAACTATTGGTAATCACCATCCTCCTCCTCATCCTTATCCTTCTCTTCTTGCCCCTAAGGCTATAATGTTTGCCCTGGTCCATCAAGCGGCAATCCAGACTGTATCATCATTCTCATACGCTATCACTCACAGCGCATTTGTCTTATCATGTTTTGGTTCTGCTACATCAAATTATGGTTTTGTTATTCCAATTCTATCATTTTATTTTTCATACCCTCCGTCCCAGTTACAATCTCTGGGGGAATCATAGCTGTTGAAGATGGTGGGGAGCTAAAGTAGCACCACTAAAAAATGACTATGGTTACAAGTCTGATGCCTGAGACCCAAGACCATAAACTCTTTTCTTTTTTTCTCCACCAACAACCTCCAAGTACATACCATCCATATCAAGTGGTGAAGGTTGTGAACCATTTGATAATGACTGTAAAACAGTCTCAACCATCTTTTTGTTTTTTTGACAAAGTCGACAAGTGACAAAGAAAATGACAAACGGGCAAGGAGGTGCACCAATTATGGTGGCTTGATTGACCTCCTAAGGATAAACCCCCAAGCCTCCCCTCCCCGGCCCCAGGCATGCAACCCTATAGGGGAGAATGAGAGGTATTTCTCACACAGAACTCCCACAAGGGACCTAGAAAGTGAATTGTAATCTATGAGGCTTGAACTCGAGACCTCTCAATCGCAAGCATGGGTAGTTACCAGTGGGCTAGCCCACAGTTCTTGTCTCAATCATCTTCTGCATTGTGTCCTATAATTAATTATAACATTAATTATAATATGTATAAAATAATCTATAAAAAAATAAAATAATATTAGATAAAGTTAGAAAATTACATAAACCTCCCATGCTAGTAAATAAACACCTTTTCCTTCTTTATACACATGAGTCTTGTAGAAGATATCGAATATGGTAAGTGTCCTCTGAAGTAACTTACTCTAAAAATAACAACAAAAATAAGTCATTAAAATTTGCAACAAGTTTAATTAATAAGGAAGAAAAAAGTTTAAAATTAAACCATTAAATTTTTTAAATAATGAAACAAAACTAAATTAAATAAATTTGAAAATGTTTACCAACTCTATATCATGCTCGACAAATGATTTGGCGCCTCCTAGATGACTACTAATTCCACTTCCTTTGCCTTCTATCTTAGTACATCGATTAATGGAGGCTTGCTTTGACTTGTGCTTGAATTCTTCTTTGTTCCAATACTCCAACCATTTATTCCAAATTTCATCTTCAGCCCAGGCATGCTTCTTAACAATCATCTCAGAAGATTTGTGTCACCAACATAAATTTTGACTATATTGGCCACGACAGACTTTTTCCCACACTGCTTTAATAGTATAATCTTCTTCTATAGGCCAATAATAATGTTTCTAAAAAAATTAAAAATAAAAATAAAAATAAAAGATTAGTTCATTTATAAAATACCAATAAGAATTACAAATAAATTAATGCAATAAAATTAACATTATAATTAATAAAAATTGATACATAAATTAAAACAAAATTGAACCTTAAATTCCCTCCAATTAAAATTATAAGTGAGCTTATCAATTATGGACCACATATATCCTACTTTGTACTACCTCTCCTTCATCTTCTCAGTAATGAATTTAGAAATCGCATGACCATGTCATACACACCTAATGTGACATAATGAATGTTAATGAAAGATTGATTAATTTAATAACAGAAATATGTGCATGCTTTTTTTTATGCTTAATATATATTCTTTTACCTATCAGACAGTACATAAATATGAACACAATGTAAAGAAACACCATCACATGTAGATTCACCCTCAATAGGAGAGGAAATAGTTAGAAGAGGAGCTACTGCAGTGGGTGCAATAGTAGCTGGAGTAGTAGTCTAGTAAAAAGAGGTACAAAAGCTATAGTAGGAGTTACAATAGATGGCACAAAACATAAGAGTAGGAGTAGTAGTAGAAGCATTAATAGTGGAAGCAGTGTTTCTCTCTATAGCTATAGTGGAAGATGACGTAGATGCCACTGTAGACTCGGCTTGAGATATTGGCATATTACTCCCCGGCGAATGGATGAACGATTTCTCCCAGGCATATCTATAAAGATATTATTTTTAAACTAAACACTATTAAAACATGTTCATAATATATACTACAAAGAATTTGCAATAAGAAAAATGAAAAAACTAAAATAAATACATCCTACTTAAGTGCTTGCAACGTGAAATTAAAAATTAGTCTGCACATCAAATTATATTTTAGTATTCATCTCCATCATCAAAAGGATCTACTTTATCTTCCTTTTCTTTATCTTGTTCATCTTCTTCTCTTTCTTCTCTTTCTTACCTTTCCTCTTCTTCAATATCCATACCGTCAATTTTAGTGAATGCACCATAAGAAAAATTTAGAGATACTTCTTCTTCTTGATTTCTAATTTCATGTAGATGTACTTCATCTTCTTGAAAAGCAAGATTAATTGATGATGCATGCAAGCAAGCTACCTCCACAATAGATCTAACCTTAATTGCACAAACTGTTAACCAATCATTACATGATCTTATTAATGAAGAATATGATGAATAAAAAAGTTGTGAAGCTTGAGTTGCAAGAACTAAATTGTTTGTATTTGTTAAATGCCCTATTCTTATGCACATCAATAAGTTTATATTGTGTGTGAATATTATACCGGTTCACAGTGTCAGATCAAACCATGTCCATTTAAACAATACAGCCTATTTCATTCGCCATCCTGCATACTCCAATTTCACAACCTTGATCGACTTCCCAAAATATTCAAACTCACTAGTGGATAAATTGGATCCCTTTATGAACACTTCATTGTTCACTGTGCTCTTAGAATAATTATGATTTTCTGTGTTGAATTTGCAGTCATTTACATAATAGCCATTGTATGTTTTAACTTTGTGCATTGGTTGGGCAGCAAGGCATTTTAACTATTCATTGGTGATCCCTGAACTGAGATGATGTGCTTGAGTATCATATGAAAACATAAACATATTAAGTTATTAATAGACAATATGTTCCTGAAATCATTAAAGAATTCACACCGAAAAATTTGGTAGGAGATAATATTCCACAACAACCAAAGAATGGCACATCATGGATCAATTATAGTTAACCTAACAAAATTTGCTTCTAAAATGAACCTTCATCCTCGTTCATGCACCATATAACTAGGAATAACTTAAACCCTTATCTGTTCATATAGGAACTCTAATCTACCACAAATTTGATTTTCAACTACATTCTACCTAAGCATATGGTATTGGCCATTGCATAACTCGGTGGCTACTATTTATGCATTCATTAGACAATATCAAGATCCATCATAATCTTCCATCATAGAATCAACTAGATTCTTCCTAAATGAGGGGCCCACATTTTTACTCTTAAGAAAAATAATCCACAAACCTACTAAAACAGCTCTCAAATCAATGAAAGTTTAGCTATATAGCAAAAGAAATACTTTGGAACTGTTTCTTACAATTGAGATGTTTATAAATGGTAGTTGGGCACTAATGGCATGTGGTGCTAGATCTACTCAGTCCTATATCAAGTCATAAGTAGTCACATATAATATTATTTCTATAGCATAAACATGATGTATCTAAATACAACAGCAACAATTAAAACAAAGTTGATATTATTTCTATCAATGAAGATATCATAAATCAAATTTTACAAGCATCAAGGTTTCAGTCTTTAATAGGTATCTAAGTATAATTTACCTATAAATGACAAAAATATAGCATTAACAATAAATCTTTAACCCAAAAAATGTTGTCTATGTGTTTGTTAAGTGGGGTATCGATTTCAAAAGTGGGGTATCGATCCACAGGGAAAATCGGTTGAGAAACAAGGGGGAAATAGGATGCTCAGGCATAGTATCCCTCTAGTGTTTGTTAAGTTCAGAACAAAGGTTATAAAGTATGCAATCCTATTTGAACCGAGAGAAATCCTAAAATACACTAAACCTCTCTTGCAAGGGCAATTAGTAACTGATTCAATACAGTTCTGATACAGATACCCCACAATCACATTGCATTCTATGAAATCTTAATATGAACTAACAAAAATTTTTGAAATAGATAATCCTTCTTGAGAAAAGATTATCCCTAATTACATACAAGATAGAAATGTAATTTCTTCTAAAATCTATTCCCTACGATTGCAAAGAACATAGAAATCACTTATTAATTCACTAGGGAGAATTGATGGAGGAGAACTCTCAACTCCAAAGTAACCCATTGCTAGACTTACTCACAATTCCCTCCAATTGTGGCATGTCTATGTTAGGTGGGTATTTCTACTTGTCATAGAGCACATCATACATAAGAACTAGAGCTTTCGCCTTGTTAGCAATCAAGCCATACAGTACAAGCAATTGGATTCAAATAATATGGATTGCAATTAAGAAATAATTAAAGCAACAAGATCCACAATCGATGCTCAAATATAATAAAACCCTAGAGTTCAACTATACATGAATACCTACAAAATTAGCTCTCCATTAATGGAGAGCAAGTATCCAAACAACAAGACACAATGATAATCAAAGAAAACATGAAAACCCCCTTCTCAATCGTGCCTAGAGATCATTGCCGAAGAATACCCAAGGACCTTCCATGAACACATCCAAGCTAATCTTAACTGCTACATTCCTTCTTCTCCAAGATAGATGGACTAATTCTCCCTCTTAATTTGCCTCCAAAGACCTAGAGATCCACGCCCCTTTCTTTCCCATTAGCCTTAGAACTAAAGATGCCCTAGAAACCCTCGTTAGTAATATTTATACTGTGGCACTTACGGGCTACTTACAAGCTCAAGACCATGGGCGTAAAGAGCAAAGGATGTTGAGTCACAAGCCTTCGGGATCAATTACAGCTATAAGCCCTGTCCTTAAGGTCTTTTGTCTTGTGTTACAGTTTAGCTTACGGCCGTAAGTGTTGGAACGTAAGCTCCTCTGATTGGCCTAGCAATTATCTTTACAGGCCCATGTTGTGCTCGTAAAATTCTCTGGACATCCCTTACGGTCTGACTTATGGGCACAAGTCCTCCTTGTAAGGTCCTCTGGTTTGCCTTTATTCTCCTCTTTACATGCATAAGCATGCCAGCAAGGTTCTCTAGAAGAGGCTTATGGCTATAAGGTGACCGTAAGTGAGTCTATCCTAGCCTGTTCTTCATGAATGATGCTGAGAAAGCTCTATCTTCATCAATTTGGCTTTAGAATTCTTTTTTGGCTTTCTCTCATCCTTAAGTACTTCCCAAAGCCTAAGAATGCAAAATACACCATGTTTAACATCAAATTCCATAATGTTACTATAATACATACCTAATGAGTGTACAAACTGATATTAAATATTATGAAATTGTACACTCATCACCAAACCAAGATAAAATATAACATTAGCAAGGAATTAGGTTAGAGATGCACCATGAAGGAGATTAAAACTGGTTATTGGGTTTCCAAGCTTGTAGAGACTTCTTCACAACAGGTGCATCAAAATGTATAGCCAATGTGAGGTAATCTGGAAAAAATTAAAAATCATTCTTAAGACTTGAAACTCACGGTAAATATTATAATATTACAAGCAATAAATATATTGAGTCTTCTTCTCTTAACTGCAAAATGTGGATAGCATAGGCATATAGATAAAGGTGTTGAAGATGAAAGCATTGAAGACTTTGATCTTCTGATTTTTTCCGCAAGAACAAAACAAATCAAACAAAATCTATAGAAATTATGGAAAAAAGAAAAAGAAAAATGAGTCATGATGAATCACAGTAACTCACCGTAAGAGAAGGGTTTTGATAGATTTAGAGAAAAAGATGGGGTGTTATCTATTTTTAGGATAAATTTGGGGACTTGGTCTTGGAAGTAAAAAAGAACACGGTCAGGTTTGTTTTTACCATGTCCTTGAGAGAGTGAAGGAGAGAAAGTTTAGAGGACAAGGGTTTTAGGGTTAAGAACTTTTGGCTCTAGTTTTTGAAAAAGAGTTTTTCCTTTTTAAGCCTTTCAAATAATTTTTTATATAAATTTTGAAAAGCAAATTAAATAATCAATATTTTATAAATAAATATTAAATAATTTGTAATTACTTTTGGATAAATTGTTGTTTATATTATTAATCTATACAAATGATAATTAAAAGTTAATTATTTGAGCTAAATAAAAATGTCTACGTAAATTATTAATTATATAAATTACAATAAATATATAATATTATTTTGTATATGTAATAATTATATATATTACAATTACTATAATTATACTCATCTACTTTTAAAATTAATTAAATATTTTATAAATACTCATAGTAAAATAAAATTGATAATATTTTATTTTATAAATTATTATTTATATTATTAATCCATGCTAAGAATAGTATTTAAAAATATATCATTTTAAGCAAAATGAAAATGTAGAAGTAAATTATCAATTATATAAAGTATAATTAAAATTATATTATCATTTCGTATATATATATATAATAACTATATATGTATATATATATACATTGTTTCTTACTTCTAATAATTTGGACTAACTCTACATTTTAATTTTAAAACTTTAACACACACACACACACACACACACATATATATCTTAATTTATAATGATTAACAATATATAATTATTGTATTGATTAATAATTATTTACCAAAAATATTTGGTCCTCACTATAGATCAGTAATGATTCTAAACTACATTCACTACAAGAAAATTACTATTTAGAAACAGCATTTTCCGTTTCTAATCCGTTGCTAATTTAGTTTAGAAATGGATTTGAAATGGAATTTATCTGTTTCGAAAACTCTTGTTTCCAATTTAAAAAGAAACAGAAAAATGTTCCATTGAAAACGGGAACCAATATGTTTCTAACTTTTAAAAAATTAAAACGGAATAATGTATGTTGTTAATCCGTTTCTAAATTCCGTTGTAATTCCTTTTCTGAATTTAGAAACCAATTTGAAACGAAAATGTTACCGTTACAAAAATTAGAAATGGATTCCATACGGAAAATTTTCTGTTTTATTTTTGTTCCACCCCATTAGAAACAAAATTTTTTTGTTCCAAATCCGTTTCTAAATTTTTTTTAAAATTAAAAAAACAATACTAAAACAAATAAATCCATTTCTAATCCGTTTCTAACATTCAAGTAAAAAATAAAATAAAATAAAAATTATATGCCATAATTTTTTTTAAAACCTGGTACATGAATTTTTTTTTTAAACCTAGAATACCAATAATAAGATAAATTCATCAATTCATACAAAAAGAAATATTTAAGTATATATTTTCAACACTAAATAATAAGTATGCGACAAATACAACTATAAGTCAGCATCATGATCATCAGTCAATGGCTGTGAGTCTTGTGTGGTAAACTGTGATTGCTGAAGAATCCTTTTTTCAAAACTCATCATCATGTCCTTCAATTGACGCATCATCTCCTCACAATATTGGTCCCTCTCCTATTTCATTTCAGACAAACTTTGTTGAAGCCTCTCCTCGCGATCTTGGACTTGAGTAAGAGTTTGACGCAAATCTCTAACCTCAGCCTGAAGTGCCTCAAAATGATAAATAATAATTATGCAAACATCCAAACACACTTAAACCTCAACTTCTCATCCCCAATGCATACACATCAAAAAACTAGAATTCTCTCATTTCTCAACTAAGATAAAGAGCATGTTGGAATGGCTTCCATCCTGTTCTATGACTTCTCTCTACACTTTTTCCTGTTAGTGACTTAAGATACGACCATGATTATTAAATCTTACAACCATGATTAAAATGGAAACAATCATGTCTAATACTCTAATATGGTATTTCTGAAACAAAATTTAAAAAAGTTAAAACATATGCAAAAAAATATGATGGTAATCAATAATAGTAATCAACTTGAGTATATTTAATCAATAAGATTTGGCATAGGTCATCTATAGAAACTAGGAAATGTTAGACTTTAAAAAGATTGAGAGCTTCTTATGTATGGTACTCATATCTTAAAGCAACAGCCACATATGTGACTACTTTTCCAAGAACAACTTCAGAGCTCACAGGATGAAGTCTGTCTCCACTGCCCTAAACTTCTACCCAACACTGAAGCACACTCCAATATTGTGAAGATGCTTGCATTAAGACAGATCAAAACAAAATAAAGATACTAAAACAATGGCACATCAAATATACAGTTTATGTAAGAAGTGAGCAAACATTTACTTGGTGACATGTATATGATGATGTCATCATTTTATTTAAAACCAAAGGCAATACAAAGCTTCAAAGTTGCTACAAGAATATAAGAATTCTACGGCATAAATAGTACAGAAGAAAAAGTATACATATATAAAGCAAATAGCAAAGAGAAGCCATGAAAGTGACAAGTCACCACTATGTGAAAGCAAAACACTAACAAGCAACAAAAAAATAAAAGGATTCTACACAAGGATAGCAATATAAAGATTTGATTTTCTTTGTGTAAACAAATGGAAGGCTATGCAAGGATTGGGCATAGAGAAAAGGCAACAACATGATAAAAGCAGCAAGTTCATCAAATCTTACAGGAAAATGTAAAATAAAGAAAGTCAAGAAGGCCAGGTGATTCTTTGAATAAGATAAATTCAGATTGTGTTACAAGTTAAATAATAGAACAATGATGATGTTCATGGAATATATTTTGAGAAGGCACATGATCTTAGAATCGGAAACCATCTCCAATGTAATAACAGATATTCAAATCAAAATTTAAGAGTATTGTCTAAGTTGAGAAAAGACATTACAACTGCTGTGAAAGTAGTGTGTTCATGCCTTCATCTATACCATTAGCATTGTTATAGAGGTGTTGCAAACCCTGCAAGAAAGTTGAAAACAATAGAAATATTAGCAAAAGCATTATCCTGTATATGTTTGTTTGATCTTATCTTTCATTCAACCACATGCACAAAATAAATAAATAAATGAAATCTCTTTTCTCAATCTTTTCATGAATTTCAAATCTACAAAGCAAAAAATGAGAATGAACTAAATTTTCTCAAACCATCTCTTTTCATAAAATTGAAGAAAGCTTTCATTGATCATCAAATAAAAATATGAAAAATTATGGGGAGCCAACCAATTGCATAGAACAAAAATTTTTACAATCTATTGTGCAATCACCAGAGAAAAAAAAATCATAAGAGCATATCAACATTTGAAGTTGGCTTCTACAAATTAAAAACAAAGAACTATGAAAAGAGATTTCCAGAATGGCAGTAATTTAAGATGCATATTAGAGAAATAAAAAGTATAGAGGCATAGAATGCATATGGAAATCAAAGTCAACTAATGGGATTTCTTTTCTTATAAGACACCCCCACAATTTTATTTATTATGAATAGTCCCCTTACCTTACAACTATTGAATAAAAACTATTTCTCTCAGGTTAGTTAAAAGAAATAGCTCAAATTATGTTTATTGAAATTTCATTATTGCAAAAACCTAAATCTAGTCATCCATGCAACAACAACTACAATTCATTATACTTGACAAGGTAATCTAAGAAAATAACACCTCAAACAAACTATTAGAGTTAGCATGTGTTAATCGAAGCCAAATGTTCAATGGCAAGAAACTCATTCTAGTCGATCAATCATAATAGTTGTCCTATTTAAATCAGATTAAGAAGACAAGAAAAGTGGGATTTATAAAAGAAAATAATCACAACCTAATATTATTTTCAAAGTCACTAAAGAAAATTCCAAGATAATTTTAAGAAGCTTTATTTATAGCAATAAAGAAAAAAAATCAAAGGCAAACATATCCTAATGACAATCACATTTCTGGAAGTCTTTTCTTCTCCAATAGGCAACATAATGACGTAGTTGGGAAGACATGAAAAACATTGAATCAAAGGTTCACTAAATTTAATAGCATGCTCATTTTCCAAATCCCACAAAGTCCAATCAAACTCAAATCCTTGAACAAATGGGATAAAGAATTGAACAACCAATCAAATCTTATATATAAATAAAAAGTCTTTTGCATCTACCTCCTAAAAATAAGTGTTCTTATTTTCACTCTTGACTGGCTAAAAACTTCACCAACCATGAGAACCTTTTAGTAATATGCTCACGGGAAGTATACCAGATTCCCTAAGTGAAAGCTTGATAAATTTATAGGTTTTTTTTTACTTCTATCAAATAAATTTGATGGAAATATACCATCAGAATTATCATTACTTACTTTTCTTTATTGTTTTAGATCTCTCCGACAACCACTTGTCAGGAGTCATACCCAAGAGTTTTGGAAAGTTTGCTTCCATGATATCAAATACCAAACATGAGTTATCTATGGGCAGTTATGATAGAGATGTGTTCATCACTACAAAAGGATTGACTCTAGATTATGATGCTTTACGTTCTTTTATGTCAATCATTGATCTTTCAGAAAATGATCTATATGGTTGTATCCCTCATGAAAAACGGAAATCTAAAACTATTGCACGGCTTACATCTATTTGGAAATAATTTGAGAGGAGAGATCACAAATAAGATTGGTTCAATGAATCAATTAAAGTCTCATGACTTATCAAGAAACCATGGATTGTTTGTTCCTCAAACTGTAATTTAGCAACATTCCTCATCAATCAATCCAGATTTCCAACTAAAACATGTCAAATTTGAACTGTTGCACTATATGCTCATGAAATACAATGCTTTTAAAGACAGTGTTTTGTTTGTTCATACACAGGATCAAACAAAGAATGAGATGCAAGATAAGGGCAAAGTTGAAATCGGAGGCATGAATCAAGGTGCACCTCTAGTGATGGGGATTTTGGAGAAGAATTTGGCGAAGTCATTCTTAGCAATGCGAGCTCGTCTCTTCCCGAAGGGCTTCGAGCTTGTCAGCGATAGGAAGGTCAAGGGATCGGTGATGGAAAGCCTCGATCGAGAAGAAGCCCGCGAGGGATGTTGTCGTCGGCGCGGCCATGGCTTCGCCAGCAACGGTGACGCCAAAGGAGGCGCTGAGGGAGAGGATCACTGGGGTTGGAGCACGAGGCAGCTGGGTTTGATCTTAGGGTTAGGGCTCAAACGATAGATGTAGTACTATTATTATCACATTCCGGGGGTTTTTGGTTTGCCCATTGTATTATTTTTGTTCATTTGTTTGCTTTAGTTATATAATCAGGCGAGTCCCAACGGGTATGTGTTTTTTTTTTTAACTATTTTATTTTAATTATTTTTTTTATTATTATAATGAAATTACTTTTTAGTCCCACTCCTTCTGAAAACTTACCAAAACTACTACTATTTTTCCCCCTATTTGAATTCTTTCTAAACGTTTTAATGAAATGTTTAGATTGTTAAAAATGGTTTAAATTCGATTTTAGCTACACAAAAAAAATTAGGTGATAAATTAATCAAAATAATTTGATTGATTTAGTTAAATTGATTATTTTGTATATTTTTACCAAACTATGTTCTGATTTATTAATTAAGTCTCCTACCTAATTTATTACTAATTAAATAAATAAAATATTAAGTTTCTAATCCCTTTCTATTAGGAATGGATTAGAAATGGATATTTTCTAATATTTAATAATATTTAAATAAAATATTAATTTTTAGATCCGTTTCCAGTCCCTTTCCATGAAACGAATTATGAACGGATCTTTTCTGATATTTAATAATATTTAAATAAAATATTAATTTTTATATCCTTTCTAGTCTCTTTCTATTATAAACGGATTAGGGAAGGGATCGTTTCTAATATTTAATAATATTTAAATAAAATATTAATTTTTAGATCTGTTTCTAGTCCCTTTCTATTAGAAATGGATATTTTTTTAAATTTAATAATATTTAAATAAAATATTAATTTTCAGAAGTTTTTTTAATATTTAATAATATTTAAATAAAATATTAATTTTCATATCCATTCCTAATTCGTTTATATTAGAACGGATTAGGAAACGGATTTTTCTAACATTTTAATATTATTTAAATAAAGTATTAATTTTTATATCCCTCTATATTCCCTATCTATTAGAAACGGATTAGAAATGGATCATTTTCTAATATTTAATAATATTTAAATAAAATATTAATTTTTAGATCCGTTTCTAGTCCTTTCTATTAAAAAAATATTAGAAATGGATATTTTCTAATATTTAATAATATTTAAATAAAATATTAATTTTTAGATCCGTTTCTAGTCCCTTTCTATTAGAAACAGATTAGGAACAGATATTTCTAATATTAAAATAAATGATATTTTAAATTGGTCGTTTGTAAGCAATTGTTGTTATGATTATATTCAAAATTATTGTTTGTCCATTGCTAATCGGTTGCAAGTAGAAATGAAATATATTCCGTTTGTAATATTCCGTTTTTAAACGATAAATTTTCTTGTAGTGATTGTTTTGGGAGTATACTAATTAGGGTTAATTGGTTGCTAAAATATTTGGTTGGAACATAATAAATGAATTTCACTTGCATTACTCAATCATTTGCTTGGATTCTTGTATCTCCTAGAATGGAAAATACTGAGCTAGAAAAAGCAATCACTAAAATCAAATAAAATCTAGCTTAACTTTTTATTAGCGTTTTTGTGGCTGCATCAAAGGGATACCTACAGTGCCAACTAGAGCGATGGCATGCAAAGGAAGGCACCCTTGAAGTTAAAGCAAACTAATGTGTTCAAGAGAGATAAATGAACTATTTCCATGTAAGATCATTATATATATATTAGACTAATAGTTGATGATTATTAATAAGTTTTTATTGATGTTGTTAATTTAATTCAATTTAATGAGCACAATCTAAATGAGAAGAAAGAAAAAATAAAATTAATAGAGAAAAAAATAGAAAAAAGGGTGACAAATTGCAATTAGTTGTGGTTCTAATTAAAACTGCCATGAAATGCTACCATACATGGCGAAATGCTTGTTTTCTAGTATAATGTCCAGTTTAACAAAGGCCAATCGGCTGCTCCAAGTTTGAAAAGACTTATATAAAATAGATTTAATAACTCTAAAAGTCCAATAATATAAATGGGAAAGTTCAACCTAATTAATAAAAAATAAGAAAATTATATAAAATTAAAACCTCGTTATAAATCTTTGGCAATTCTACTACAAATGCAATTATGTTGCAAATTTGCAATGGATTAAGTCTGTTGCCACAATCTGTTGCAAACATGTAATATCATTGTATATCCCTTCGCAATGACTCTTGTCCATTGCAAATCCATCACAAAATATCTCTCGTCCACTTCCCTACATTTTTTGTAATGGGCATTCATGTCGTTGCAATTTTGTGATAAAATCGATAGCGATTCTGTCACAAAATTACTCCCAAAATTTTTTGTAACATAATTTTTCCCATCACAAAATCCATCACAAATTTCCAATTCAAATTGCCAAGATATAACAATTCTTTTGTAAAGTTGCAAGGGATGAATTCTGTTGCAAATGTCTGTTGCAAAATCATAACTTTTTGTAGTGGCGGGAATGGGAATGGTAATGAAAAAAGTGTTTGGTTGAACGGAATGGGGAATTGGGAATAGAAAAGGTAAAAAAGAAAAAAAAGATGTGTAATAAAATAACTTTTATGATTTTTTGTGTAAATGGAATGATATTTTATAAGATAATGGATTATGTTAAATAATAAATAAATAAATTTATTACTAAATATTGTCAATATAATTATTTACGTTAATTTATTATAGTTAAATATTTCAATTAAATAATTCACTTTAACATTATTTATTATTAAATTATTTTAATTTAAAAATTTTCATTAACTAATTATAGTTCAATTAAATATCTTTTTAAAATTATAATTTTAAGGTCAATTGCGATATTCAAATGTTTTAATACTATAATAATTCAACTTAGTTATTATGCTTTAAATAATAGTTTAAATATTATAGCATTAACATATATTACTAGAAAACTGAAACTATGTAAGCAAAACCTTAAGCATATGCATAAAAGCAATATTAATATATAATTAGTGTTACAATCCTGAAATCCAAACAATATACCTAGTTAAAAAAAATGTCCAAGTCATATTTGACACACTTACAAACATTCAAAAGACAATTAACGTATTTGAAACATAATAATCAAAGTTGATGAGCAGTCATCATAGGACTCAGATGCTGGCAGTCAAGCGTAGGCATCATTGCTTCTACTACATTGTGCCCCTTCAATTACTTGAGGAATTTAAACAAATCTTTTAAATAACAGGCTAATTTGGAAAGCTGAAAAAAATCTCCACTTTTGCATGATACATATATAGCATTCTTCTAATTGATAGGCTGAAGAAAAAAAAGGAACATATAGCCTAGATATTTCTTCATAATTTGTTAACAAGATAAATAGCCATCTTTATAAATGAAATTATAGCATTCAATTGTTCCATTTTCCTAATGTATCAATGAAATAGTACGATCATTTGATTTACATTCTTAACACTTAAGCTTATGTTCACTATACTTTAGGAATGGGTTTGTGCTCAATGTCAATGAAAGTAATGAAATGCCCTAGAAATTAAAAGTTTATCATGAATATCAATGAATATTAGCAATTGAATCAATGAATAAAAATACCATCAATATCATGAACAAAGCATAAACAAAACAAGCCAAAGTGATAAACAATAATAATAATAATAATAATAATAATAAGTGCATACCGGTCTAGTTCTAGAAACTACATTCTCCAAGAGATGGTTTACGTATTCGACGGGTGATATGACCTACTTCCTAGAAGTAGACAACAAAAACACGGATTTTGTCATCCAGCAAATCCCAAAACATGTTTAGTTCCCCTTTATCTTTTCTTAAAGATTGGATTACCACTAATGCCTCATCCTCAGGAAGCCCATCAATGTTGAAAATTACTTGGTTCAATAAGATCTTTTTTCCTAAACTTCTTATGAACTACTCCTTTGAGCACATTTTCTTCAGCATTTCGAATTGCACATTCAGCCATTGTCTTGAATCTTGGACACACCATATCTACAAATTACCAAAAATTTTCTAAAATTGCCATGATATTTGGGTCCTTAGCACATTTTTCTCTCTTTTGGGTTGCGGAGCTTGAGGCACCATTATCTAAAGTCATGGGTGATGGAGACTCAATGAGTTACTCCATGGGCATAAAAAATCATCACTTCAAAATTGAACGAAGCCTAAATTATCATCCAAGTTAATGTTTTTATTCATATATTGGTCCGCATCAGCTCCAAGGTCACCCCTTCCATTGTCCTATGCTTTATCTTTTGATAAGATTAGGACGAAATCATTAAAGCATGGAAAAGATTTTTCATGAAGTCTCACTGCTTCCTTGTGATTCTATGTTCAATTTCAAAAGAAAGTCAACAAGAGTGATAACAAATCAAGATTTTTATATAATTGGTAAACATAATTGAATGTACCTTAACATATTCATAATTCCAAACAAAACCACAAATGCATAGTAGATAGGCGATAGCGGTAGTTATGGCTCTAAAGAGTTTCACCCAAGACTATATTTGGCACAGCCTTCAGCAAAGTATGTGGGAATTTTTCCTTTATCATTTTTTCTAACCAGTATAGCTCGCCATTTCTAAATCCTTTCTTTTCACGCCACATTGTATTTGTAGATAACTCAACTAGGGTTTCATTCAAGGTTTTGTTTCCTTGTGTTGTCCAGTAATGTTTGTTTAGACCCCTACCCTTTTGTTGTGATTCTTGATCCATTTTGGAGAAAATGGAAATTAATAAAACACATGTTAAGCAAATAGAAAGTATGCAAGTAATACACATGTCAACCTATTTAAATTCATTTCATGTCACACATCCAATATCGACAAAGAAATTAATAGTATAGAATAAATGTTAACCAAAATGACTAGTATATAAAATAATTCATATTAAGTAAATGCATCTAAATTATTAAAATCAACTTAATCTCCATGTGTTAAACATGTTTATAGCCATTCAAGCCTAAATTTGGCCCACTTATCTATTGGATCAATAGTTGCATGCTATAGGTATCATCTTTGGTGCAATCCTCTACTACTATATTATTAACTTTATCCTCTGCAAGGTTTCCTTCCATCTCTCTCTAATAAAATTATGTAGCAAACAACATGAATTAATGATATGTCTTTGAGTGATTATGTTGTAAAAATGTGGACTTGATAAAATTTTCTAATGAGTTGTTAGAAGAATTAATGATCATGATGTTTATAACAAGAAAAATACATGCATCCATCATATAAAGTAGATGCTCTGCTTGAATATCTTCCATATATTCATTAGCTATATCTAAAATAATAAATAAACCGACAACAATTATGGCAAACTCATGATATAACCATTATGTATTAACCATAAAAACATTCATTTTGTAAGAAACTTCTTCATCTAGACAAATAATTATAATAACACACACACAGAGATATATATATATATATATATATCAACTGATTATGAAATGATTTTCCACATGAGAGCAAGCAACCAACTAAAAATAAAAATAATTATTATTATAATGACATTTACTTAAAAAGGGAAATAAAAATTCAACATTTAATCAAATAAAGAAAACAATCAATGAGAGCATAGCAAATCTAATGAAAACAACAATAACAAGAAAACAAATAAGGGAATATGAAAAAATTTGAAACTTTCATGGATCTATAAAAGCCATAACATTGAGACAAATTGACTCTCCATAACTTATGCTTGGTTAATCTAAAGAACATGTTAAAGGTTAAAATAATCCTTCAAAAGAAAACCTAGAAATTTAGCCAACTAAACCAAAAAGAAAATCATCCTGCTTATGACTATGTAAACATATATGTGTGCATCTGTTAATAAAGAAAAATATAAAACAAATAGAAATTTATGTATCTCATCATGTATTTATATATACTGTGTAACAAGCCAGTGTGATACAGCATCACACAGAATTCTTATGAATATAACTAGAGAGCAAATCATCCTGTTTATAGGTCTATTGCCATATATGTTTTTTCTTTGGAATTCTCAAAATCCACCTGCCTTGTGTTTGGCTTGCTTTACCTAGAAATTTGCTTATGTTTGTGCATTCTTGGACTCCAATTCTACAAACATCTAATAATCATGTCATAATTTCTCTTTCATGTGATATGTTAATAATTTTCTATTCTCATGCTCTATTGTTGTAGTTAAAATTAAATCAGCCAGTGCTAGAGGTTGCTTTAAAGAAGTCATGAATCAAAGTGATCTATGAACTATCTTACCATATTTTGTAGGAAAACCAAAAACAAAAAACAAAATATTGATGACATGCTACTTGACTATTTACATTACATCCATATGCAAAAGTACCAAATAGTCAAAAACTCTTGAAAATTTGGAAAAACAAAGTTGTTATATATATTATTATACACAAACATTGATAAGCCTGATTTGTTTTGAAACTTAAAACTTCATTGTAGCTTTGATGATTCTTGTTGCATTGTTTTCAACATCATTGTCATTAGAATGATATATGTCATTTAATAATTGATTCACTGTTCTTCTAATGGCATTGTTTTTATTATTTACTGAAAACCCTAAATCTTTTATAAGAACAAAACAGTCATTAATTTAAATTGTTGTATGAAAACCTCATGCATTCAATAAAATGTTAGGGATTGCATATGTATACAAAAGGAAGCGATTGCTTAAGATACTTAATTTATATTGTTGTACAAAAATTTCACGCATTTAATAATATTACGTGCCATCATGAAAGGCAAGCCAAACCCAATTTTGGTCCAAAAATAAACTTGTAGAAAGTATTACTATGATATTATTGTTACAACATGCATGTTCTTGTTTTGTTTCAAAAACCACAACCTCAAGAATGATCTTTGTTACAAAAAAACAAAAGAAACAAAAAAATAGTATATAGCATCCACAATGTAAATAAATAGATCAATAAATGTTTTTGTACGAACATTTATGGAAAACTCACTAAATGGAACATTTGAAACTAAAGGAGCTCTATAATTAATTAGGGGGTTATGATCTCATGCTAACAAAGTCAAAATCGATAGTCTGTTATTGTGCATTAGCAGACCAATATTGATGCTTGACCTACTTAATTAGTATATATATACATGTATTATAAGAAACCTATGCATGAGAAATATTTACTTTTAAAAAATTCTAGAATTGTGTATTCCTGATTAACTTGCATCCGTAGTTGATTCTTGTGGAATATAAGCAGGAGAAGAGCTTAATAAAATAATCTTATTCAAAAAATTATTAACTTCCCTTGATCTATAATAGAAAGGACCCCAATAAAGTTCAATAATCTTAAACGCAAGCTCAATTGGCATTAAAATTCAAAACTATCGACATTTAATAACATGGGAACATGAAATATTTATAATAACCAAAAAAAAAAATCCTACCAAATTTTATTAAAGAGGAGTAAAACCAAACCTTTCCAAAGCTAATGAATTTAAGAAATTACAAATGGATCCAAAGATTGGAGCATTTGGGATGATATCAGATGGAGACTAGGAACAAGGAGAGAGAGAGAGAGAGAACAATAATCTAAACTTATATAACATTGGTAAAATGGTAATTTTGAAAACACAGGGAAACTAGTCCACCTAATTTTGGATGAAACACAAGAGTCTTATTCCCATGAAAATACTATTCATGTCAATCACGAGTTACGAAACAGGGGTTCAACAAGAAGGGGTGCAAGTGATTCCCATTCCATATGCACCAATCCATGATTCAAGAGGGTTGTTAAAGGTTTGGGTGAGGCTTACCGAAGCACCATAGTTGTTGTCATACGCCCTTGGACAGACCTAGCCACATTGTCAACCTTTTATAATAAACTTGATGATACATTTGTTTACTTTTAAATAAGGAACAAGTTTAATGAATATTAATAACAAATATGAAAAGGATTTACCTTTAAATTAATTAAATACATGAAGATGAATATCTTATAAGTAGACGACTTTTAAAATTTCTTTATTAATTAGTAAATTGTGTATTGTTGAACCTATTTTTAAATGAGATCAGGTTGATAATCCATGTGTGTATTAATTATAGTTTATGAGTTAAAGGGATGCTAAAACTTAGAATTTTTTAAAAGATCACATAGATAGTTTCAAAATTTTAGAATAAAGGATCTAAGGATCCTTGAATATCTTCCAAGTGATAAATATATATATATATATATATATATATCTTGAAGCTTTACAAACATCCGCAATCTTCTTACAATCCATTATCCTTCAAGGACAACAATATGTCTTGAGGGTCAAAAATTACCTTTTTATTTATTAGCATCCAACAAACCTTTCCTTTGCTCCCCAGACTTGACACCCCATTTCCTTTCTCACTTCATTTCTCTGTCTCCATTTTATCTTATTTCATCTTTCCAAAATCTATTGGGTTTACAACTAGGGCAATTTCTATATTACATATTCGGCCACCTCTTTTTCTAGCCACATGTAGGACTAAAGTGGGTAGCCTTCAGTGAACTGTTCTACAAGAAGCTTGCTCTTTGGTGAGGAAAATGCTTGATCTTTAGAGCATTATTCATGAGATTTCTATATTTTTTATTCTTTCCCCTATCGTTATGTAAAGGAGATAGAAAAATTAAGAATGAAGTTCTTCTGGAAACTAGTGATCAACAAAGATAGTCTCAATTTTTAAATAAGGAACTTATATGTAGGATCCTTTATTTTCAAATGCTCAATTAAAACCTTCTTTTGTATATGGTGGTAAAGACTTCTAAACTCTCCATCATATTTTATTTCTAATATCTCTAAATATTATGGCTAGTGGGAGATATGAGAAAGAATGAAGAAGAAATTGAAACATGTTTCATACTTTTAGAAACGTTTATTACTTGATAAAATTTTCTTCCTCTTTAATATTCTTGATGCTAATAAGAATAGGTAGAGAAAAGCTTTTTTAAATAGGATTTTTAGGCAAGTCCATCGCCATTTGTGGAGAAACTTTTTGGGTGTTTACATGTCATATGTAATTATCAACTATATAAAGTCTTAAACTTTGCATTTGTTATTAATAGGACTATGTCTTTAGATTTCTCAAATAAATAGACATATATAGGTCAATGTAAGGATGTAGGGACCATTTTGTTTTTATTTAGAATATTTGGATTAGTGATGATTAAAGTAATTAGAAGCGAAAATTAATTATATTTTTTCATTGAAATCATTATATATTTCTCATGGACGAAAAAAAAACACATTTCTCCATTTTGCATGCTTTTTGGTGCCTAAAGGTTCATCTTAAACATTTTTTTCATAAATGAAGGGAAATTTATCAAGAGAGTTTGCTCAAAAAACTAGTTTATTATGTGTATTGTGGAAGGAGACCACAAATCACATCTTTATCTCTTTCAATTATCACCATAACTTTTGTTTATACTCTCTTTTTTTAAAACAAAGATATTTTCATTCAACGTGTTGCTTAATATATGACATAATTATAGGACTTCACTAGCTAATAAAGATTTTTAACAAAACTAAAAGAACCCTTGCTCTCATATGTTTTTATTATTATGCATAGAATAATAATAATAATAATAATAATAATAATAATAATAATAATATAGGACTTATTTATGCAATGGTGTGGAGGCGGAATGACTAGCTAAAACAAGTCCTATGATGTACAAAGAGCTAAGTGGCATGAGTGATATCATTATTCCTAGGTACTGCAATATAAGAGATTGTATCCATTTTAAATAAGTTTATCAAGATCATACATTTAGAGGAATTTTTTTTTCGAAGGAGAATTTGGGTATTATAGGTTATTAAGGATTAATCACGACTAAGAGAAGTAATGTGCAGCAATAACAACAATTTCCAATGAAGACAGTTCATTCAATCATTTATTTGTTCCTAAGCACAAGGCAAAGAAGCTATTTGAAATAAAGATAGCAATTTGCAGTCAAGAGAAACATTCAAATATTCAATTTTTTTCAATACTCTCATCATCCTTTTTCCAAAGCATGCATTGAAAAAAGGATAGGCAACAAAAAACACTTTTTGCTTTAAATGACAACCTTGAAATTAGGAGCAAGAGAAAAAGAGAGAGGTAAAGAATATACTAAACACTAAAATGAAGAGTAAATTGTAAATTAAAAAAATTTTGGGCTTTAAATCACAACCTTCTTTCCATTAAGGATTTCCTATGTATAAAGAGAGAAAGAATACCCCACATTTGGAAAAAATTTTAACAGTGTAGGAAGAGTGCATCATGAATATTCTAAATACCAATACTTCCAGATTTTATTTTGTTACACAACTTAGACCAATCAATAGCTATGACTAATTAACTTAACAAACAACACATTACCTAACATGTTCTTCCCTCACCCCTTAATAAGTGCTTGAGTAGAAATATTTCTCTATATGTTTTACATACATTGAGCATCATTTTTACCATGATTTATGTCTCTTAAATTGTATTTGGTGTTCCTTTATGCAAATAGGTTGTGAAGGCTTTGAAAGAAGAAAAAAAAACACAAATAGGTTATGAAGGCACCTTTTGGGAGATTTTTGTGCAACATAAGGATTAAGACACAAGAGGAGCTCATGCACACGGGGGTGTATGCCAACTTCCAATAGAATTCAAGCCAAATTGTGAGTGGAAGGGCACAAAGGCAGTCACACTCCTATGTCCCTACTTGTGTGAAGAATTCAAGAACTTTTCCAATAATGGTTAGATGATGAGAAGTCTCATAAGTCATAACCTACCACGGGGACGTGTGCCCGTCCATGTGGCCTCAAAAGAAGAGTGTCGAGGCTTGTTATGAAAAGTACTGTAGCAAAACCATCGTTCATACGACCGTGTGAAATTTCCACGTGGTCGTGTGGGCGGTTTTTCAACCCACACGGCCACGTGGAGGCATGTGACAAACGTGATTTTTGACTATAAATAGCCCATTTACCCTATTCTTTGGAGACCTTTTGCTAGCGTTTGAAAGGCAAAGCGGCTAGGGTTTCGAGAGGAGGTCTTTGGTGAATTTGGGCATTCTTTACAAACTTTAATAGATCTCTTCTTCGTCATAGCAACAAGGGAGATTTCGGCAACCTAGCTTCGTAAAGGGATCATTCAAGATGTTGAGTGACCCATCAAAGCCATCATCACGAATTCAAGGGGGTTTGGTTCCATGGTTTTCATTAATTTACATTTCATTAATTTTTTTGTAATTTGCCCCTATAGAGGGTTGAACCCTAGTAGATATTTGGGCATGTGAACCCTAGGATCTTATCTTTTGTATTGATTCACTTTGTGTTTTCTATTAAATTCGACTTTAATTGAGTTTCAATCTTGTCTTCTCATTGCTTGCATGTTGTATTAATCCTTGTGATTGGTTTGTTTGTATGATTTGTTTGTCTTGATGAGAGAGAGGCCTTCATTAGGGCTAGAACTCCAAGATTGAAGAGGGTTGAGAGGGTGAGTCATGAGATAGTGGAGTGTTCCCTTTCCCTTCCGATTAGTGCACTCTATCTCCGTATTCCCTAAGCTTTATGCAACCATATTCAGTGTGAAGCGTGAGATTGAGAGATTTTTCTGCCGGGACTTTGTGGGGAGTTAGGGATCTTTCACCTAGAAGTAGGGTTAGGTCTATCCTTAGGAATCAAGTGTACTCTTAGGTATCCCTAAAGTCTATTGCGGTCATATGTGGTGTGAGATGTTGAGATTGAGCGATTTCTCCACCGGGACCTCGTAGGGGACTAGTATCGGTGGCCTAGAGGCAGGGACCGATTATTCTTGGATTACCTCGACTCGTTTAACTCGGTATAGAAACACATATTAAGTCTTACGCTTCATGTTGGATCCTAGGAGAGCATTGCCCGGGTACCTCATCTTTATTGATTGAGACTTCCCACATTTCTACTCTTCCTCGCTTACTTGAGCATTCATTTTCTTGTGATTGAGTTTATTTCACCATATTCTTGATTCTGACTAGATAACTGAGAAGTAGTTACTACTAATACTTCCATTCCCTGTGGATTTGACTACCCGACTCATTAGGTACTTTAGATAACTGAGAAGTAGTTACTGCTAATACTTCGATTTCCTGTGGATTTGACTACCCAACTCATTGGGTACTTTATTACTTTGACACCCGTGCACTTGCGGTATACGCAAGCAAGAGGTGTGTCACCCCCTCTCTTAATGCATTGATTTTTAACTCCAAGAATTTCTCTAATGTAGATGAACCTTGTCTTTTGGAAGTGGTTTTTGGAAATATATTTTCATTTTGTTCTTCCCTTTTGCTAAATTTGAGATCAACTTCACCATCTTCAATTGCATCTCGAATGAAATGATGCTTGATTGCAATATGGTGGATTCTACTTTGACAAACTAGGTTTCTTACAATATCAATCATTGATTTGTTGTTATAAAACAACAAAGTAGCTTCCTTCTGTTTCTAACACATGTCTTAAAAAATTTCCTTAACTAAATCACTTAACAACACTTAGGGAGAGCTGTGATTGCGATCACTCACTAGTTAATTTGGAAAGCCCGTTGCAACATCATCTTTACTCAAACTGCACCAAAAATGGACTTAATTCAAAAGAAACCTTGGAGTCTTGCCTCTGAGTATGCTAGGAAGCCCAAACCACCTCGAAGGGAGTACTCTTTCTCTAATCCTTTGGACTCAATTATCCTTTTTTTCCAGATGCTTCCTGGCTTGATGGCACTAATGAAGCTAGTCTGGGTTTTGTGCTAAGTTACAGTCAAAAATTGTTTTTCTCTTGGTAGGTGCTACTAGCATCAAGTGTGATTCTCCCCTCCATGTTGAGATTGCTGCTTTGATCTTTGCCTTGGAAAAATGCTTAAAAAGGAATTGGAAGCCCATTCAAATCTTCACTGATTGTATCAACATTCCGAATCTAATCAAGAACCTTCAAGCCCCTGCTACCTGGTGCCTGACCAATGAAGCCTTCCACCTCCAACACCTGATCAATAGTCTCCATTGTCTAAGGATTGATGTCATTAACCACGACGATAACCATACTGCCGACCATTTAGCTCTCCACTCCCGCAGCAATCCCAATCCGGATTTGACCCTTTTATGCTAAAGGAATGTAGTTGCCCTTCTGGCTCAAGGATGCTTGCTCCAAGAAGGGCCTCTCTTTAGATCTTTATTAACTAGTTTTTTATTCTTGAGCTGTGCTCATTATATTAAAAAAAGTCACTTTTAAAGTTGCCAACTAGCTGAAACATATACAACTTCAGTGGGTGATTAAGCCACATTTTGTTGCTTCTTTGATGCCCAAAAAGTACTTCAAAACCAAGTGAAAAACAATAGTCTGAAATGTTATTCATATTATCAAGATAATCACCCTAATCACTGTCGCAATATCGAAGTAAATTTGCACCAACACCTATGTTGTATTTTATGTAATAATTAGTTGATCCTATGATGTATCTCAACAATCTCTTTGTAGCATTAAAATATAATTAGTTAGGATTGTGCATAAACCTTGACAATAAAGTTTATGCAAACATAATATTCGACCCTGTAGTTGTAAGATATAATAAATTTCCCACCAAACTTCTATTAACATAGCAACAACTGTCTTTTCTCCATCTTCTTGGAGAAAAACTTCTCATTAACATCAAACAGTGGAGTCATAACCTTGCAATCAAACATACCAAATTTGGTAAGAACATTTTTAGTATATTTCTTTTAGCAAATAAAGACTTCATTACTTGTTTATGAATTTCCATGCCAAGAAAATGATATAGAACTCCCATATCATTTATATTATATCTTTTCATCATACATTTTTTTAAAATCAGGCATCATTTTCTCATTGTTACCAACATAGAGCAAGTCATCAACATACAATGCAACAATAAGAATTTTTTATGTATTTTGAGCCTTCACATATAAGATTGGTTCATGTTTGCTACATTTGCTCTTTTTAAATCCTTGCTAGGAATGGGGGTGGGGCGGGGAATCCCTGCCTCACTGGGTACCGCCTGACGGGCGGGATTCCCTGAACATCCCACGCGGGCGGGAGCGGGAAAAATTCCTCCCCGCCTAGCGGGCGGGGTGAGGCTGGGGAATGGTCTCCCGCCTCCCCACGGGATCCCCGCCCCGCCTCATGAACCCCATGGGGAATCCCCGTGGGGATTCCCCAAAAGAATATATTATATATTTTAAATATATTTATTAAAGATTATTTCAACATTAACATAATATTATATATATATATATATATATATAATCAATAAATATTTATTTGTTAATATTTTTAGTTATTATTATGGAACTCACAATTATTTCATACAACTTATTAACTATTTAAATTTATATATTTCATTAAAACATATTTATTTAATAAAATCTTAAATTATTTTAATAAAATTATTATATAATATATCTATAAAATTAAAATTCAAACTTCTAATTTTCAAATTTCTAATATTCATAAAAACTAAATATTTATTTAATTTAAATGAATTGGATAATTAGGTAATTGTAATTTGTCTAGATTTTTTTTATTCAAATATCCATGTGTTGCTACATATAAGCATTATATTTTTTTATTCAAATATCTATTTGTCTAGATTTTTTTATTTTTTTCATCATACATTATATTTTTTTATTTTTCAATCAGATGTAGAGATCTTTAAGACGCAGTAATATAAATCGCATTGAAAATATTATAGTTATTTATAGTAAAAATTTTTATATTAACGTTTTAGCGAGGGGATTCTCGATGGGATCCCCATGAGAGTGAGTGGGGAGGATTTTTTCCCCGTGGGAAATTTTAACAGGAATCCCCGCCTGCAGAGAGCGGGATGGGGACGGGATCCCATTCCCCGCCCGCCCCGCCCACCCCCATTCCTAATCCTTGCTCCATGAAGTAAGAGTCAATTTGGCTATACCAAACCATTGGTGCTTACTTCAACCAATATAATTCTTTCTTTAATTTATACACTTTGTCATCTACACCTTCTTTGACAAAGCTTTAAGTTTGATAGATATGCACCTTCTTCAGGTCTCCATTTAAAAATACAGATTTAGTATCAAGTTAGTAAAGATTCTAATCTTTTCCGGCAACAATGGCAATTAGAGCTTTAACGTTGTCAAGTCTGGCAACAAATGCATAGTTCAATTGTAATCAATTACGGGCTATTGTGAATAGCCTTTAATAACTAATCTTGCCTTCTTTTTCCTAAATTGAGCCATTCAAATTCAAATTCACCTTATACGCCCATTTTAATCCAATGATTTCTTTGTTTTTAGGCCTCTAAACAAGCTTTCAAGTGTCATTTCTTTTCAGTTGTTTTTCACTTCAAGATTCTCTTTGTAAAATTTGCCATACTTCCTTGCATTGATTTACCCCAATTATTATTGAAAAGATATCTGCATTTACTCTTTGTTGAATATGTAAGAAAGCCTTAGCATCCTTTCTTCTAAGGTTCTTGCGTGCTTTTAGTTCTTAATTACTAAGATTTATTATAGTTTGAGGTTCATCATATCCATCCTCAACATACTGCCACAAATCATGTGATCTAAATAGTGTCTTTATTTTAATACACCAGTGATCAAAATGTTCTCCAAAAAATATAGGAACTAGAGGACACTCATTGGTTTAGTTTGCCATATAAGCTCCTTTATAAATAAGCCTCTATCTCGGATAAAACCTTACAACTCTATACCAAATTATGTAGGGGATTAATCACTATTCAAAGAAGTAATGTGCAACAAGAATAACAATTTGTTGTGAAGACAAAATTTGTTAAGCCATTCATATATTGCCAAACACAACATAAAGAAGCTATTTGCTATAAATATAGCAATTTGTAGTCAAGACAAACTTTCAATCATTCAATTGTTTCAGTATTCTCGTCATCCTTTCTTCAATGCATAATTCACAAAGAGAGCAAGGATATGCAGCAAAAAATAACATTTGAAATCAAGAGCAAGAGAAACAAAGAGAGGCAAAAAAAATTTTTTGCAGATGAAATCATAGATCAAGAGCACTTGGAGCTTTTTCAGATCATAGCCCTCCTTCCGTTAAGGAATTTCCTGCACTAAAAAGATGAAGAATGATTCCATTAGGAATTTTTTTCAGCAGTCCGAGTTTACATCATGATCATTTGGATACAAATTATTTTACATTTTATATGGGAAAAGGAGCAGGGCGAACCCACTAGTGACCCCAGGGATGTGCACAAGCCTCGGTGGAACAAGTGGGGACGGGGCCGTGCTCACGTGGGGGCTGGAACCACCCGCACACAACCACTATTCACAACTCCCAGAAATGTGCCCTCAACCGAAAATCGAACTCTCACCACTCGGTGAGAGCTCTATCGGTGACCCGCATACCAATAGACCCCAAGGTCGTTGGCTATTTTACATTTTATATTATTACACAACTTAGACCAATTAACAACTATAGCCAATCAACTTGATAAACAACACAATACTTAACATGGGTATATGATTTATTATTATTATTATTATTATTATTATTATTATTATTATTATTATTATTATTGTGATATTTTGTAATTTTGGAAATTAAAGTGATCAGTATATTAACAATATCTTGCATTAAAATCCTTCCATTTTATGGATCAGGTTCAATGAAAAACATTAAAATATTAATAAGTAACATTGTACTACATAAGATAATAAAATATAGTATTTTGATTAAAAAAAACTATAAATTTTTATTTTAATAATTTGATCAAATGATGTGAATTTAAAAATATATAAAAAAATATGTGAGATCTTGATAAATAGATGACTAATTAATGTCTTTTAGAGAGGTGCACATGATACAAAACTAAACAAATATATACAATATATGTATACGAACATGTCAGTTATTATGGAAAAAAATGAGAAGGGAATGAAATGATTGTATATTTAGTAGCTAGATAAAGTACATGAGCTTTTTAAGGTTAAAATATATAATGTATGTTAGAAACTTAGAAGCATGTAAATTGAATGATAGTGGAAAAATTAATAAAAGCTCCGGAAAAAGATGAAGCAAACGTGGTGGTGGAAGAGAGCATGCTGGTGAGATTCAAGACATCCTTGTCTCTTTGTCCACCACCTTAACTAATCCATCTTTCCATCACTTTTTTTATAAACTAATTAACCTAGCTAGAAAGAGAGAGATACAGTAAAAGGTAATGATAGAGAGAATTCTTTGAAGGATAGAATGAAGAAATATTTCCATTAGATTTATATATATATATATATATATTCAATAAAAGAGAGAATTCCAATCAGAGGGAGAAGTGAGGGAATAGGGGCATTTTCTTTATCTCAAAGAGTGATAAAACAAACTCTATATATAATTTATAATTATAAAATTAATTATTATGTTGTATTTTAGAAACTTTTAAGTATTATAACAATATATAGAAAGAGAGTTCCAAAAAAAAAAAAACTCAAACTAGCAATTAAAATAAAAAATAATGATCAACAAAATATGAAATCAAAATAAAAATAGCATATTGTCATCTACTTGCATGAGAGGCAAGAGATGGGAACCAAAAAGAGAATTTTTCAGTTTGTTTTTAAAGTTAATTTTCGATTAGGAAAGGAATATCTGAAAATTATATATATATACATATATATATATATATATATATATAGTAGAACATCATCTGCGACATTCGTAACATCCTGCACGCGATCACAAAGAATCTTAATTGTGCTCACGTTGAGACCTAAATTTTGGAGTTAGAAAGTGCTGATTAGTTTAGTTTGAGTTTAGTTTTTGGGTTGACCGCTGAGATTGTTTCGCTACTTTCAATGAAATCGATTGGATGATTTAGATTAAAATAATATGCATCCCACTTTTTACTGTACTTATAAATAGTGCATATAGATACTATTGACATCATAGTGCTGAACCGTTCAATTAAAATCGAACGATTGATATGAATGTTCGTCGATGATGCAACTTCATATATATATATATATATATAAATTTTTCTACGTGTGGAGAGAGAAAGACAACTGTTAAAAGCATATAGCATGCCATATATGGAGAGAGAAAATAAAAGATTTATCTACCTAAAAAAGAATTATTTAATATTATAAGCTATAAGTGCGAGCCTAATCTTGTATACCTGCAATATTAATTATGATATTTTCAATTTATTTATTTATTTTTTTCATGTTGATATCTTCCCATCATCACATACATCATTTTATTTTAATTCTTTTATTATATATATATATATATATAAACTGAATGATTTGACTTCAAGAAGTTACAATGGTGTTATCATACCATGGATGATTATGATCTATATTTTTATCTTTAATTTTTTAAGACACATAACAGATTATGAAAGCTACTATAAAGTTATCATTTGTACCAATTATCTCTTGATTTATTGATACCGAGTCATTTTTATAGAATATTTGTGTCTTTATCAAGAAAATAGTTTTAACTTCAACTTACACAATAAAAGTATAAATGTATTAAGATAGTTATTTTAAATTTGTACACATTCTTGATACGACTTACGGCCACATTTTATAAAATAAAAAATAACTTTTTGTAGTTTGTTAGTTACATTTAGCACTTTGAGTCCCTTATTTTTTCATCAAAAAATTTATTTATTTTTCTCAGAAAGAATGATTTTTCCGGATGAAAGAGAAAATTATATAGAAGAGATTGAAAGTTCTTTCTTCACAATGGAGAGCGTAAAAGTTTTTTCACAATTGAGATACTCCCATGAAAAGAAACAATGAAAGTTATATATATAGATATATATATATATATATATATATATATATGACACACACACACACACACACACACACAGAGAGAGAGAGAGAGAGAGAGAGAGAGAGAGAGAGATTGTTTTAAGGGTGAAAGCGTGGGAATCTAGTTAGAAACAAAGAAAAGGAAGTGGCACGCCGCCTGAACCACTAAAATCATGAGGTCAAGAAGCCTCTTTATTTCATTCCACAACCTTTTACTCTTTTGCTCGCTCACTTAGCTTTTCAAAGGTGTCTTTCCATGAACTAAATGATTTTTTAATTTTTCTTTTCTTTAGTTACTTGCCTTGGTGCACAATTTTTTAAGTTTTGCATCTTATAATTTAACGCATGTAATTTGGCTCTTCAATTACCTATCAATTTTTATTTTGTTATATGACTATAGTTTTGATCCTAGAAAACATTATTTGAAAATGATATGATCAAATAGATTTACAACTGTGAGGGGGTAATATGCTGAAATATATCCAATACTTGCTTAGAATATAATTAAATAAAGTAATGATGGAAGCAATGATGAAACATAGGCATTGTACTAATATAAGTAAAATCTTGTTACTTTAAGACAAACTTTTATTTTAAATATTTTCATTTTATAATTTATTATATATATATACATATTTGAGAAAAGTGCATAAATAAGAAAATATATTAAAAAATATAAATACAAATACTCTAACTATTTTTAAATACTACCCTGAGTGAATAAATAGTCAAATAATAAAAGAAGAATAAAAATTTGCTATGTAAAAATTTAAAGTACAAAATAACACTAATTTTTTTACCACTTGTTTGATTTATAAATAAAATTATAATACAACATATATAAAGAGGTGATTAAGTTAATAAAAAAATTTTATCTCTAAAATTATATTTCAAAAATCTTATTGGAGAACAGCATAGCTAAAAGACATCATTAGCCCTATTTAAAATGAAAAGTCAAAATATTTGTCAAAGAGGGGAGTAAAAGTTTCTCACAAATTCTCCTCCCCAACCAGGAGATGCATGGTGATTGCCACAGTGGAGTAATAATTTTTATTGATTAATTATAACTAACATATGTTGTTTTAGGTTACAAATAAATAAATTGTGTGAATTATTTCCGAGAATCCAATTTCTTACATTAAATATTTTTAATAATTAATTATTAATCAATATAGTGTAAAATTTAAAAAATATAATTATAAACTAATGACTCATTAAATAGTGTCATATAAATTATTTATTGTAAAATAAATATAAAACATTACAAAGAGTATCGTATTTATTTTAGAAATCTAATAACCATGTAAATCAAACAAGGAACAACACGAAAAAAAAAATGTATGCTATCCATTAAATATTAAACATAGATTAGTACAACTTGTACTGTGTTGCACTACTTGTATTGTTCTTATCTGCAAATCAAATGGACCTAAAAAAACTAAGAAAAGGGTACCTATGAGACAAAGTGGCTGAAGGGATCATCACAATATGGTTGTTAGAGAAATCATATATCAAGATCTATTCTTTGAATCCATAAGTAAGTTAGAAGAAGAGCTAAGGAAATTATGACTACACTTAATAGTGGAGATAGAAGGCTCTAAGTTATCTAACCTATCTTTTTCTTTCTGACTCATTATGCACACAACATTTGTCACATATAAAGACAAAGCTTAACTGCAAAATATGTGCTTAAGATCTTGTCGTCTAATAATATTTTCTCAAGTCTACATGATTTCATCCGATAGCTAGAATATCAAAATTGCAAAATGTGGGGAGAGTGATAATTTATTTTGTAAGATTTTATATATCTAATGAGTTTAATAGCTACAAAAAAATATTTTAAAACCAAACTAAATAATATGAAATATATGACTAACTAAATTGAGTCCAATTATATAATAATAATTTAGTCAATAAAAACCATAGTATTGACATGATTATTTAATATAGTAAATTATAATTGAACTTTAAATTTTAAATTTGACCATTTGCCTCGTTTGGTTTTCTTTATTTATTTTCAATTATTTTTTGAATTATTTTGTGGTTGATCCCTATCATTGTCTTTAATATAAAGTTCTTTTAGATCGAATTACACATTTTTTTAAAACAATTTTCTATATATATATATATATATATATATATATATATATATATATATATTTTGTTTTTGTTTTATGTGTGTCTCTTGTTAAGCTTGAAAGATCTCTTCATCTATACCAACAAGAGGATTGTGATTCTAATTTAACATCCTACTTTGCAACATAGTTGTATGCTTGATTAACATTGTCATAGATTTCAAATAGTTAGAAAAGAAAAGAGAAATAGATAAAATAACAACTAGATAGTTAAAAAGAATTAAATACATCGTCTTATATTAAATACTTATCTAATAAAATAATAAGTCTATAAGATGTGTAGTACACATTTATCTAAAATAATTTGCACTGGTAGGGATAATATCTTAAACACTTTCTAAATATGCACAATAAGTTGTCTATATATTGAACACTTAAAAAATAAAAAGAAAGTCAAGCATCCTGATTGAAGGATCAAGGAAAGAATGTTGATCTGCATTGCATGCTCATGTTATAATTATACACAAGTGTACGTGTTTTATCAAGTAAAAAAGTGTGAAAGAACATAAGATGTCAATCCCACAAGTACAATGAGTTCTAGCTACTAATTAACTTTCTATTATGTAACCGAACAATAGTGATTTGAAAGATCAAATAAGAAGATGGTGATATGAACACTTAACAATAACACAATCAATTCAATAAAGCGATCATTAGGCAATCAACCATTTAAGGTGGTAATTGGATCATGAATCCCTTTGAAAATTGTCTTAAAATTGACTTATAAAAGAAATTCTCAATCTAAGTCATTGAACTTTGGACAGTGGAGACTCCTAAATTATATTAAACCCTATGTTTATGTGAATAGAACCTATTCTTATAAAAGCAATTGAAAAAACTTTCTACCATATTCTCCCTGCGATTGCATTACCCGTTTTATGAATTCTGTTATTAGGTCACACTAATCCAGAAAGATCATGTTACCAATCTCTAGGTCCTCATGCAATCTCTTTCAGTTATAGTTGATCTATATGTAGAGGAATCTCTATCTCAAATTCATGGATCAAACATAAATCAAAACTCTTGATACATATGATTCAAGCCATTCAAGGACACATAATTCAATGAACATTCGATCGATGAAAGTGAAGTTAAAACACAGAAAAAAAATGATGAGATTCATCAAATCCAAGCACCAAAGGATGCTTAGCAATATACATCCAAGAATTTATTCTACATGAAAATTAATGAAATAAAAATAGGAAACATCCTCATATGTTCATGGATTTCTTGAGAATATGCCTTTTTCCCCAAGAAAATCACCCCTTGTCTTCAATTTCACACCTAATCCTCTTTGATCTCAACCTATGGATTCTCAAATAAATGCCCTCTCTAAGGCCTTTCCCAAAGTAGTTAGAAAAGTCTCCAAGAATATCCCCTTCCCTCCAAGTCTCTAGAATTCTCTCTTTATGATCAGTCTGCTATTTATAGCATCTAAAATCGGGTCTAATTATGGCCTAGCATGACCATGGTGGCTAACCATGGTCCTTAAAGTAAAGCATTTAAAATGTCTCAAACCCCCACCACAGGTGTGATTAAGCTCACCATGGTCATGTTATACCTCACCACAACTGTTGCGAACCTCACCATAGCCATGGTTATCACCACCCAATCACTACGGCTGTGATGATGGTCATGGTGCTTAATGCCACACATATCAATATGAATATATATATATATATATACACACACATACACAATCAAACACTTCTCAATTGTATTCATTTAACATAGATCTGAAGCATTATATACACTTAATATGAAATAAAAAAATTTAAGTAAAATATTTGAATTTTAGAGAAAGAGATGATGATATCAATCGATAAGGCACACAATATCATTGATTTGCGTCAAGTACATGCTAATATCTATGTTTTATAGCTAGTAATAAGATAGGGAATGCTATATTCAGGGGTGAACCTACATGATCACCAACACAGGTTGAAGTGTGGGCTGGCCGACAGAAAAGTTTTGGAAAAACTCCGTCCGACGAGGTTTAAGTCTTGGGGGATGGAGAGTGTAGCCCTAGCTAAGGAGAGGAAAACCCGAGGTGGAGAGGCTAGAGCTGTGGTTGGGGTTGTTGGGCTAAGGAATGAGGAATCAAGGATGCAGGAAAATTGGAGCCTTGATGTTTAGCGCACCTTACGCCTGAGATTCTTAGAAGATGGAGTTATAATTTGTAATTTAAAAAAAAAAAAAACATGACGTCTTTTCAATTAAAGAGAAACGCATTTCACTTGGTGATGAGGCATCGTTTCTTTTTATTTTTCCTCCAAATTTAGCCGCCTCCTTCATTATTATTTCCTAAAACTAAAATTCCTAACCCTTGACCCTAGTTTCTCCAAGTCCCCTTTTTTCCCAAATTCACCCCCTAACTTCCACCGGACCACCGACCACCACCAAATCGCTACCCAACGTACCCGTTGTTCCTCACCTCCGCCATTCTACTGAAAAGAATTTTGCTTAATGTATTTTTTTATATTATTGTAATGTCAAAAAAAAAATCAGTTAATTTGTAGAAGTAGTTAATATATATGTTAACTTTGTTAAAATTATTGTGTTAATTTAAGTAAAGATTTTTTATTAATGGCCAATTTAATTTATTTGTTTAGGTTGTTGAGATTCAGATTGATGCGGAGCCAAATGCTACAAAAGGAAAAAGATTCACAAACCTGGTGCTTGGAAATGATTCAAAACAGGAAAAGATCCACCATCGATCAACGTCCACGATCGGATACAGGATCTAACAACTCACCACCCTTCGGATCTGCCAAAGGGATACAGTTGGGGGTGTAGGGGGGGGAGGGGAGGGTCTCTCCTCACTGGCCTGCAAAACCTTGAGAGAAAAGAACAAGGAAAGGGGCACAGCCTCCTACTCACTAAACAAACAATACTCCCCTTTTGACATCCCAGTCAAGCATTAAAACCCTTAGAACACCCCTCCAAGCATAGGGAAACTAAAAGATTAACAAAAGCATTAAGCTAATACACACTTAGGAGATAATTAAAATTAAAGAGAGTGCTACAAAAAAAGGAGGGAGATGAGACCTCCATGAACCAGTCATCTTGCCATGTCTTCAGTCTGACAGCCATAAGTTTCTCTAGGAACCTCCAATTAATGTAATATTTGTTGCATTGGAAACTAGACTCCCTTGGCTTTACAACAATGGCCATGTGCATCTTTTGGACATCACAATTGCTACATATTTCACAATGAAATTCATCAAAGATAGGATGTCCCTCTAAAAACTCTTCAATGTCCAAGTGCTTAACACTTGGCCTTGTTTGCTCTGCTCCTGCATCACAGATGAAGTTAAGTTACCAAGTAGTTTTCATATGTGTTATTAACAGGCTTCAAGATCCTCTTTCCAACATCATGGATTGGATTTTATATTTTTCCTAAAATTTGTTTATAAATATGTAATAGTTTTGTTCATCTATTCTATGTTTGTTACCTCTACTTAATTCTCTGTGAATTTCTTTCAAGTGAAAATCCTTGTGAATACCATGAATTGCTCCTTGAGTCCTATTTAACTAACTATGACCACACATTGAGTTCTCATGCAAATGCAATCAAGCATAAGTTTTGAATGGGATTGGGACCTAAACTAAATCAAACACATTTTATTAGCCAGGCCCTTGTAAAAATCTAGTGAAAATTCTGTGATAGATATGCTATTGTTGTGTTTCATCAAATTGATCTATAGATCTGGGGTTATCATCTTAGCTAACATTTTTTTTTGGCCTACGCCACTTGATTAAATTATAATCAATTGATAAATTTATGTACCTTACCTTTTTTCTGTTGATGGGGTAAGTAGCCTTTAAAATACTTCATTTGAGTGGAGTCCTTAGTCTAGCTTGGTCACTTGGCTCCTTGATATTAAAATCAAGTAATTAAATTTCAACTTTGTGAACCCATAATATCCATTTGAGGCAACCAATTTGGAAACAACATATCAATAATTTATTAGCTTTTGACACGCCTATATTGAACAATAACAAATTCATGAATAATTATGTCTTAAAATCTGGGATTTGATATAATGCATGGCCTATTTATAGCTTTAATTAATTATGATGCATGCTTTTAATTTACTGATGGATGTACATAGATGGTTTATTTAGAGTAAAATCTCCACAAGTTAAACTTGGAAGCAGTACATGAATAGACAGGCAACTACGGAATTATGCCTGTATTATACAGCAATTATCTTCTACATTTATTTTAATTGTCTCAGTGTTTGTACAAGAAGCTCGTCAGGTCATCCCTATTGACTATTGAGGACTATTTATTTTTAATTAAAGTGCCAAAAATTTTTAGTTTATTCATTTAGTTTATTAAGACTATTTGTTTTTGGAATTATAAATGTGTTGAAATTTTTGTTTAATATAGGTTATTTGATATGGATAAGTTTTTAACTAAAAGACCAAGCAGCATCAATTCGAGTGTTAAAAATGATAATACGACCACATCTTCAAGTCCAAAACGAGCTAGAGTTGAATTTGATCTAAAGAATCTAATTGCTGATCCTAGGCTTTGAATGCCAATTGAGAAATATGATGCCAACATTAGAGATGAGGTGAGACAATCTTATGTAGCAAAAGGCCCATGTCAACCGAGGACTCACAACTTTCCTAAGAAGAAATATGGAAATCAGTATAAGTCTTTCAATCCTTCATGGTTTGATTCTTTTCCGTGGTTGGAATATAGCGTGGAGAAGGATTCTGCATTTTGCTTATGGTGCTATTTGTTTAAACCAACAGCTTATGGATTGCAAAGCGGGAGGGATGTATTTTCCAAAACGGGGTATAATAATTGGAAGAATGTTATTTCTACTTTTAGTGATCATGAAGAAAATGCTACTAGCATTCATAATTTTGCAGCCGATAAATTGGAATTGTTCAAGAACCCACGACAAAGTGTCACACAAAAGATCTCACAACATAGTTCAGAAATGAAAGCTGCTTATTGTGTTTGATTGACAGCGGTTGTAGATGTTGTGCGATTTTTGTTAAGACAAAGTTTAGCTTTTTGGGGGCGTGATGAATCTTCAAGTTCGAAGAACAAGGGTAACTTTTTGGAGTTACTGTATTGGTATGGTGAACGTGTTGATAAGATGCCCAAGACATTGAAAGCAAATGCTCCTGGGAATAACCAAATGACTGCTCCAAAAATTCAAAAAGACTTAGGGCATGTTTGGTTTGGAAGTGAGTGACTGAAGTGATGAAAGTCTGAAAAACACCACTTCGGTGGAAGTATGGAGTTCAGTTAGAAGTCTCCACTTCTATGTGTTTGGTTGGTAGGGAAATTGTCATATCAGTAACCACATCAGTTGTTTGGATGGTGGAAGTGAAAATCTAGAAAAGTTGACTTCAATAGTTCCTTGTGTTTGGTAACACCGAAGTGGGGTTATGGTCACCACTTCGGGTAGGGGGTAAGATTACCCCCTATTTGTTAAAATAATAAATACTTTTAAAATGTAAAGTTGGTTACTAACATATATTTATGTTAATTAATTATTTACATTAAATTATATTCTTATAATGATAAATGAAAATTGAAATATACCCCTTAAATATCAAATTATGTTTTTAATGGTTTATTAATATAACAAACATTGAATAAATTGGGTTAATGTAAAATTTCCAAGTTTTGCATTAATTTTGTTTGCATAAATTGGGTTAATTTAAAATTTCCAAGTTTTGCATTAATTTTGTTTTGTTTTCCTTACACCCAAAAGTAAGTAGTTATTTTTGTTTTCTTTTCTTTTCAATCACTTTTGGCCAATTTGTGGTCTTGAAAATGGTTTTCATTATATATTGATAAATCTTGATAGGATCTCTCTTTTTTGGTTTTCCTTGGCCTATTTTTTATGTTTTTTTCCTATTACATTTTTATTAATAAATTTGAGAACTCAAAAACATTAAATGTGAAAAACAAAGTTTTCTCACCTATTTTGTATTATATTTGTATACAATTAAACATCCACATAAACCAATATTATACACAAGATCAACATCTCCCACCTAGGCAAAGAAAAATGTTAGGATTTGAAAAGTACTTCAAATTGAATATACATATGGTAACACATTTCATTATGAGCAAATACAAGTTTAGCAGACAATATCATCATACTCTTCTTAAAACTCATTTCTTTAGCAACGAACAAGGCTCCACTTCTGTTCACTGTTTGAGCTTCTCTTCAACTTTGGTGGCCATCCATCAATAATATCATCATAATCTCCTTCAAATGGCCATTTGATGCTGCCACCCTTTGGGACATGATGTACAAATCACCTCCATACACAATGAAAAAAAAATCACATTCACAAAAATATCACATTCTGGATAAAAGAGGACAGACTTTTATAAACCACATGCTCAAATACAACATATCATCTATCTTGTCTTCAACAAATAGCAACTGCATCACATGGTGAATATTTGGGTTGATACAAACTAAAATATGATAGGACATAATCAAAATTGATCAAGAAACAACTCTCTTTGAAGTTCAAACTCAAACATAATTTTCACCGAATATAACAGTTTTTAAAGAAACTCCCATTGTTGCTTAAACAGCATCCAACATTCCCAAAACAAAGCAAGACATCTAGTAAAGCAAGCACCTCTTACGCAAAATTTTTGCACAAAACATAAATAAATAGGTAACATCTTAAGCAAAAAAAATACCTGGTAGGCTAGCATGTTTATATTAACAGTGACGATACCTTCCTGTAAGCCTAAACTTCATGCAGTCCTATAATTCTTCTGAGCAGTGATGAAAGAAAAGCTTGGCATGGCTCAGGCAATAGCAAGAGCGACAATAAGCACATTCATCAGCACATATTCTATCTTGTAAAAACAATCGAAGGGGCCAAAAGCTATACAAGATGGCTGCAATGGTGGCACTCTGTGCCTCCTGATTACCTCGCCACACTTGTATAAATCAGTTAAACATAAATAATCTCATGGAATATCATTTAAAGGCTAAAAATAAAATAATACAAAACCCATACATAACCTCGACATTCAGACAATTGAAACAAGAACAACAATTTAATTCTATGTTGGCATTGAAGCAAATCAGATGCACAATGGCTGCAAAAGATTGGCATCGAAGTGCCCCTCATTTTGCCCCACCAGCGCTCCAATTTGTACTTTTGTGTCATATTATAGAACTGTGTCTCAGTGCAATGTCGCAAATTGCATTTCGTCATTGCCATCCTATCTTCACCTGAAATCCAAACACCAAAAGAAAAAACAAACAAAAGCATGTTAGTGAGAAGCACACATATATCCAAACTATGCAAAGTAGCATAAAGATAAGTAGGTCCAGATAGACATACATATGTCAACAAGTTCATGAAAGACACAGGCACTAACAACATGAGATGTAGAAAGCCAAAACATAAGAAATGCATGAATGGATGAACCCAGAGCAAGGTGTCCCATGCTACGATCACCCATCTCAAAACAAGAGTCAGTCATGATGTATGAAATGCACAAACATGCGCTAAAATAACTAGGTACTAGAAGCAGGGATCAGTTAAGTGAAGCCGAGGCAGTAGGTGTAGAATCAATCCATTATGGATAGAAAATTTTCAATCCAATCCTTCCTCAGATCCATGTCATTCACTGTGAATCCTCTTGCCTCAATGTCACGAAACTGTAGAAAATCAAACACCTGAACAAGTTCCTTCATTTGAAAACCATCAACTTCCATAACCTTCACATACAAGCTCTCTGTCCAGTGGGTGGGGTTCTTAATAGCAGATGCCATTTCTCCCACCACAACAATGAGATCACCCATCATTGAAGGATTTTTTGAACCCCTACTTGAACATTGTGACCTCGGGGTAGATGATGTGGCAGGGCTGCTCACAACAGGTGAGGCAGAGTTCGCATCGGCATCATCATCGCTTGGTTGTTCTATTGGTCCTTCATCAAAGTTGTTGATATTGTTGCCTTCATGCTCTGAGTTATCCCCCAAATCAACAAACACAGAAGTAGCATACAAGCCCGTTGCATTGTCCTCGCCACATATAACCCGCAATGCCTCATAATATTCAATTGGTTTGTTTATAAAGGGCTTCGCTACTAGGAGGGCCTATATTACAATGGCTTACACAACAAAGAACACACATAAACATGCTTTTATCATTCTTATATCACCAGTAAAGTTGGACCATGTTACCTCGACGTAGGTTAAAGCAACCACGGGATCAACGGTGATGGTCTTCGTAGCATCATCCTAACTTGCACCGCTAAGATCTCTCACTTTCTTTATCTCAACATACCGTGATTTCAAAGTTCGATAATGATTTTCAACGTTCTCGGCACTAAACTCAGCATTGAACCTAGAATTGACAACGACAGCAGCAAAGACAAATGATGCTCGTTTGAATGATTTGTCACATTTCAGCCTTTTTCTTACTTGTTCCTGTAGAAGTGGGATCAAGAAACTATCGTATTCAGTCTTCCATCGCTTATTAGGGATACCGCGCTTGCTGCTAGAAGCCATTGATGACAACTTCTCAGTTGCACGCTCAATGCCCTACATAGTAGCTGGAATTCTATTGGAAAATTGTAATTATGTAAGATTCTTATATCTATCAGGTGTAAACTGCTGCTTGTGCGGAACCATAAACATCCATATTCATATCATGAAATCAAATGAAATATGTGGACAAGAAGGCAGGCATCCATGGAAAAAGAAAATTATGAAACAAGTGAATCATGGAAAAAGAAAATAAACTGTTGCTTGATTATATCTATCTGTTGTGCACTATCGTTTGATTATATCATGACACCAACGTAACACTTGCAACATTGAATAAAAATGGGATTAATAGCAGACAATTGTATATAGTAACCAAGATTATATCATGACACTAACTTTACATGGAAATAGGAATTCAGAAAATAAGTGAATCATGAAAAAAGAAAAGAAACTATGACACTGTGAAGCACGAAAACAGCAGAAGACAGAATGATACAGTCTTCAGATGGGAGTAATATAGAAGACTCAAAAAAAATTGGCAGTAATAGCAGAAGACAATTGAATATGTAAAATTAGATTATGTCATGATAAGAACATAACATGGAATTAGGATTCAAGAAAACAAGTAAATCATGGAAAAAGAAAAGAAATTATGAAACTGTAAAAGCATGGAAAAAACTTGAAATAACAAGGGAAGCATGGAAATAATTGGCAGGTGAAAAAAAACACTTCAAGAACAATTGAAGCATTTAATGATAACATATAGTCCAGACATGCTAGTCTAACAAAACAAGCCCATGCAAGAAAAAATGCAGCCAAAGTAAATAGGCAACGATAAAGATGTTCGCAGTGCTATAGTTAACAAAGCAATCTTGTGATAATCACACAAAACCACTATAAATCATCCACATGTCATTTGCTATCTTATCTTTAAGTTCAATCCATTGCCAATTCTCTTCCTGTTGTTCTCGCTGTGATCGGGGCTGTGATGACATGATTTGCTCATCATGTTGTGTGCTTCCTTCATGCAAAAATATATTGTTTGGGTCGACACCTGCTATATAGTTATGCAATATGCAACATGTAAGAACTAATTTAACTTGTGTCCTGAAAAGGAAGAAAGGGTGTGATCTAAGAATCTTGAAACGATTTTTCAAGATTGCGAAAGCGCACTCTACACGAGATTGTAGCATCGAGTGTCGAAGGTTGAACAATTCCTTTGGATTTGTTGGCGCCCTTCCACTATATTCTTTCAAGTGATACCTAACACCTCAATACGGTGCTATAAACCCTTACATAGTGGTATAACCGGCGTCTACTAGATAATATTTCCCTACACTATTAAGTGTTCGTTCGTGTAATATTTTAATTCACTAGTATTCGGGTTCCTACCTTCTATCAATTTTAATCCTTCGGGTTGTGATCTTGCTAGTGCATCTTTTAGGACAGTAAAGTTATTTTCTAATCCCTCCCAACCCACTAACATGTAAGTGAACTGCAAGTCAGGGTTCACGACAGCCAACACATTTTGGGTTGGGCCTTTACAACCACGAAACCGAGGCATTTCTTGAGGGTTCATCAATATGAGTCCCGTCTAACAAACCTGTACAGTCCTACACGAGAAAAGTATATGAAGGAACATGGAATGAATGATTAAGGGGAAATTATTAAATTTATGTTATATGTCAAATTTACTTACTTTGAAAAATGGATACTAATTGGGGTTACATTCAATTTCTAAGTGACAATTGGAGCTAGTGGAATGTACAAAATCATCTCGAATGGCACAAACAGCTTTGAGCACGCAATTAAAATATCGACTAATCGTTTCCCCAGATCGAACAAACTCAATTCTCATGGTCCTATTTTTTGTATTGTGATCAACAATATGCAAGAACATGGCTAACTGTTTCTCGACAGATATATGTCGTGTGTCCTAAAGGAGGTGCTTGTCACGCATGATCAATGCTAGATGCATAAAAGGACCTACATCCATCCTAAGATAGCTCACACAATAGTCACGACCACTCCTTAAAATACACTCCATGTGTTTTTTCCTAGTCAAGTCTCGAAACATGGACTGTTACTTACTTCTCCTTTGCCTAAAGACATGCATATCCTCAATTAGGTAGGCAACAACCACAACAATGGTAGTAAACACGGCAACCAACGGCCTTACACAGTCATTAACAATCCAGCTATCCATCTACATAATTAAGGATAACATTATTGATATGAACATGCAACTAATAACTGAATTCGGTACACACCAGTTAAGAAATTGCAAATTATGCCGGGTAATAAATCAGAAATAAACGAGACGTTATATAAAAAAAACCCCAAAAATAGAGCAAAATCATTTATAAATATTGCAAAGGTAAAGAAACAGAATATAATTAGATTGAAAGGTATTCACTGAATATCATGAAGATCTCTGGGGACAACAACATTTAAACAGTCTAGATCATGCTATAAGTACATAAGGAAATCGATGATAAAAAACAACAATGAAAAAACATGCTATGAAGATGGTTATAAACAACCTAACAATAGCATGCTATGATAAGAAATAAAAAATTGCATGTTATGCCAAGAAATAAATCAGAAATAAACGAAACAAAGTGGAGAACACAACAGAATAATAAAACACAAAAATTTATGGAACATGCTATGAATAACACAACAGAAGGATAAAATAAATTCCCAATTTCTTATTCTTGAACAAAAACAGAAAACTCATTATAAAAGAAAAATCAGAAACCCTCCATCCCAGGGGTTTTGACATGCTAAGTATACGAATCGAACCTTGTTGGACATGATTCATTCTATGCATAGTTACATATTTCTTTATAGGGGTCATGCGCTTCTCATGAAAGGAGCTTTGGATAGCTATAAAGTGTATGTTGAAGTATTTTAGGACTAAAGATATGCTTCTAATCTATAGCAATTGAGAGTTAAGTGCGGATGGTTACCAAGATTCAGACTTTCAGTCTGATGTTGATGACCGAAGATCCACTTTAGGGTTTAATTATATTCATTCTTAATGGTAAAGCAGTGAGATGAAATACTTGTAAGTTACTACTGCAGATTCCACCACTAAGACTGAATATGTGGGTGCATCGAAGGTTGTTTGGATTAAGAAGTTCTTGATAGAATGTCTAGTGGTTCCAAATGTGGAAGCTCTTATTATCACTTTATTGTGACAACAATAGAGTAGCATAGCTGACGCGAAGGAACCAAGGTCTCACGAGTATATCCAAACATATCGAGTGGCGGTACCACATCATTTGAGAGATCGTTGGAAGAGGCCACATAGCCATCTAGAAAAATAGCCTCGTCGAGATAACTTAGGCGACCTCTTTCGATCGCGGGGACGTATTGAGGAGATGGCATGCTGGCGTTCATGCGAAGTGGGGACGCAGTAATAAGGGTATTTTTGGTAATTTGCGGGCGGTGGAGTTTTTTAGGTTACTTGGGCCTAGTCGATGGGAAAGCGGGCCCAACAAACACAAGTCACGAGTTTCTTTGCGCAAACTCGTGAGTCATCATGATTTCGGCCAAAATTCCATCGTTTAGGGCCTCGAAAACCCTAATTTTTGCTATTTTTTTAGTAATAATTGATTTCGCCATTTCTTTGGCTAGAAATCTCGATTTGTAAAGCCCGTTTATGGCGTTAGTCTTTATTTTTGTTAACTCTTTTTATTTCTTGCCGATATTTGAAAAATTTACCAATTTTGGTATATTTTTCGAATTATCTCCGTTTTAGGATTATTTTCATATCTTTGATTTTTTTTTCCCTATTTAATGTAATCCTATGGCAAGAGGAAATCAGTTTTGTAATAGTTATTCTCTTGGGTAATAAAATTTACTCTTTTTTTCCAATTCACGGCTATCTTTGATCAGCAGGGTTTTTGAAGGCTTGTCTTTGGGTATTAGATGCTTGCGAATCAACGATTCGAGTATCTGCATTGCATCACCTACTCACCATGCCATTATCACAAGCCGTGTTAAATCGACATCCTAATTAAGAAGATGGGTGTAAGATGCCATAGTGGTTGGCATTGAGTACAAGTGGGAGATTGTTAGGATTATGCCCTCGAAGGCCAACGAGTATACTTGTATTAGGGCATTTCATTTGTATCATACATTCTTATTTAATAGGCATTTATTTTGATGTTCATATAAATCTTGTGATGGCATTATAATTAGTTTTGAATATCATAGTCCATGTGTATTAAGTTAAATCTTCTACTCTTTGTGGGATAAAGAGAAGAGCACTAGAAAAGTTTGGTACTTATACACTTAAATAGTTCGCAAATCAGAGAATCTTTAATTGGGCGTTAAAGGTTCGTAAGGATTTATATGACATATACTTTGACAAAGAGTGCTAGTTGAACACTATGGAATAGTGGGAGCATATGTCATAAATACATCATTGGGAATTGGTGTATTCGAACATGACTCACAACAATCCAATTACATGGGTTTTACTCTTTGACAATCAATGATTGGGATTTTTGGTTATGATCATATGAGTGGACCTTAGACCTGAGGTATCATGATCATAATGTACTTGTGACGTCTAGTCTGTTACTAGAGTTGTTAGGCTCAGTTCACCTTTTGGTAGGACCGACCTCGAAGTGTGACTATATCGGGCAGGTAGCAGTTGTGAGTGATCACCAAGAAGAAATTCGTTCTCTCGGAAATAAACGAGTCAGTATCCTATGCGAATATAAGTATGTGAGATTAGAAGACCTTGGCCAAGGCAGTCAAACTAATCGTGTGGGACACGAAAGGTAGTTTGGTAATCTCACCCTATTATAGTTATTTGCATATGATCGAGTTCAGTGAGTTTGACAATTACCATGGCTCTCACTCGGTTGGGATACAAGAACGAAAGGTTTATACACATATGGTAATCATAATCGGAAAGGTTCGTAATGATCTACTCATTCATGTTCAATTGGGCTACGACGTGGGGCCACGGGGCTAGCTAGGTGTTACCCACGTCCTTTGGTATCCTCCCATTGCCAATCGAAACGAACCTAGGGAGTCACGCTTAAAGGGATAAAGAATCAATCTCGTTTTGAGTACAGGGGTAAAATTGTCAATTTACAATTTTACTTCATGGGATGAGTGAAATTGTAAATTGATCAAGGGTTTTTGTCTTAAGTTTAAATTTTGATTTAAATTCGATGGAGTCGAATAGATAATCAAAATTATGAGGACTCAAAGATAAAAGTGGTTTTAGTTAGATTAGGACTCATATTTCTAATAGAACTTCTATGGTAATGTTTATCATATTATGGAGGTTCATATTTTGAATAGGACTTCATAATTGAATGATGTTTATCATGTTATGAAGGTTCATATTTCGAATAGAACTCATAATTGAATAATGTTTATCATGTTTTATGAAGTTAATTTCTATAAATATGACTCCTCTCCAACTATAGAATTGACTCAATTAATTCTCTAGTGAGAAAATCTCCTAGCTCTCTCTTCCTCTCTAACCCTAGCCGCTATTTGGAGAAAAAGAGGAGATTGTCTCTTAATTCCGGCGTGTGATCTTGAGGCATGGAACTTTCGTTCGGTGCTAGGAGATCTACGACAATCCGAGAGATAAGTTCGGCACATCAAGAGAAAGAAAATCAGCAAGAGGTAATTTTTTAGACCTTTTAATTAAATTACGGTGCTCATTAAAACAATTAGAATATATATCGCAAATATATTATTGCTTCCGCATGCCCTTTTAATGTTATTTGATTTTTATGATATTACCCAACAACTAGACCAGGCCAGGCCTCAAAACCAGTGGCAAGTTGAACCAGTGACTTTATATGAACTATAAACCCTCATTCAAATTATCAATCTGGGTAAGTATACAAACAACAGAACAATAGCAGGCTATGATAAGGAATAAGAAATTGCATGTTATTCCGTATAATAAACCAGAAATAAACGAAACGTGTTATAAACAAATTGATGGACAAAACAGAAAAATAAAACAAAACAATTTATGGAACATGCTATGAATAACACAACAGAATAAACCAGTATGATAATGAATAAGAAATAAACCAGTATAAACAAGAAATGGAAATAAACCAATATGAAATAAACAAGTATGCTATGAATAGCACAACAGAATATCTAAACAATAACATGCTATGATAAGGAATAAGAAATAAGAAATAACACAACATAAATAATCCAGTATGAACAAGAATAACAAATAAGGCAATATAAAATAAATTAGTATGCTATGAATAACACAACAGAATAACTAAACAATAACATGCTATGTTAAGGAATAAGAAATAAGAAATAACACAACAGAAATAAACCAGTATGAACAACAATAACAAATAAACCAATATGAAATAAACCAGTATGGTATGAATAAAACAACAGAATAACTAAACAATTACATGCTATGATAAGGAATAAGAAATAAGTAATAACACAACCGAAATAAACTAGTATGAACAAGAATAACAAATAAACCAATATGCAATGAATAACACAACAAAATAACTAAACAATAACATGCTATGATAAGGATTAAGAAATAAGTAATAACACAACAGAAATAAACCAGTATGAACAATAATAACAAATATACCAATATGAAATAAACCAGTATGATATGAATAACACAACATAATAACTAAACAATAACATGCTATGATAAGGAATAAGAAATAAGTAATAACACAACAAAAATAAACCAGTATGAACAAGAAATGGAAATAAACCAATATGAAATAAACAAGTATGCTATGAATAATACACCAGAATATCTAAACAATAACATGCTATGATTAGGAATAAAAAATAAGAAATAACACAACAAAAATAAATCAATATGAACAAGAACAAGAAATAAACCAATATCAACAAGAATAAGAAATAAACTAATATGAAATAAACCAGTATGAACAAGAATAAGAAATACACCAATATGAAATAAACCAATATGCTATCAATAACACAATAGAATAACTAAACAATAACATGCTATGATAAAGAATAAGAAATAAGAAATAACACAAAAGAAATAAACCAGTATGAACAAGAATAAGAAATAAACCAATATGAAATAAACCAGTATGCTATGAATAAGACAACAGAATAACTAAACAATAACATGCTATGATAATTAATAAGAAATAAGAAATAACACAACATAAATAAACTAGTATAAACAAGAATAACAAATAAACCAATATGAAATCTACCAGTATGCTATGAATAACACAACAGAATAACTAAATAATAACATGATATGATAAGGAATAAGAAATAAGAAATAACACAACAGAAATAAACCAATATGAACAAGAATAAGAAATAAACTAGTGTGCTATGAATAACATAACAGAATAAGTAAACAATAACATGCTGTGATAAGGAATAAGAAATAAGAAATATCTAGTATGAACAAGAAATAAACCAGTTGAACAAATATAGTTAACAAATAAAACAAAAAATAAAACAAAAGGTATTCTTGCAGATCTGGAAGGAAAACAAGATCATGAGAGGAAAACCATTGAAAAATAGTAGGCACAATCGTATCATCCGAAAAGCTTAACAGAACAACAAAATGAAAAAACGGGTAAAAACGGACAAGCTACAAGCAACAAAAAAAAAGGAAAAAATAAATCCAAAATAACATCGCTTGGAGGAAAGAAACCCTAGACGGGGATGCAAGAGGCACAGAGAAACCCTAGAAGGAAAAGCCAAAGTGGCCTACTAAAATGGGGGAAAACATACATGGCTTGAAGAACTACAAAAAAATATAACAAAGAAATGTATGGAAAATATTTATGGTATATGAAGATCCACAACGAAATAAATCAAAATTATTTTAAAAAAACTTAATTAAATGAAGCTGATATATAAACAGAATCAACAACAACTAAAAAAACAAAAACAAAATCTTGCAGATCTGCAAGAAACACAAGATCAGGAGAAGAAAAACCCTGAAAAATGAGAGACGATCATAATATCATCTGAAAAACTTGAGGAAACAACACAATCAAAAATGGAACACAAAGAAAAATATAGTACGTCGAGAACATAAAGGAAAAAAAGGAAAAAAACAAATAGAATCGTTCACATCCATTTCTCGGAGCAAAGATGTCTACCGAGTTAGATCTGAACGGTTGGTGAACAAGGAAAACAGAATCACAGCTGAGAAAGGGAAGGATGGTGGTGACAGAGAGACGGTAATGCTCGGGCAAAGACGAGAGGAAGAGATCGGGAGTGGAGGAGGCGGAGAACCCTAGAAGGAAGCCCGGAAGTGGCCTGGGAATTGGGGAAAGTTGGGGGGTAATTTCAACATAATCATGTGAAGGAAGTGAACAGCTTCAAATTAGACTTCAGGGTTTTTTATCCCGAAGTGGCTGGTGTGAGGTGGGGTGTTATGGAACTTGTCTAATCATCAGTTCAGTGTTCACTTCAGCGAACCAAACACAAGTAAGTGCTACAGAAGTCGCCATTTCAGCCCCTTCGGGTTCTAATTCGGCAAACCAAACACGCCCTTAGTGCATTCTTGTGCTGAAAAAGTGAGATCACTCATTATTGAAGACATTGGTGATAGGATTTTCTCACTTATGGTTGATGTGGCTAGAGACATTTCAATGAAGGAACAAACACTTCATCCTAGACTTTGAAAGTGGTCATTGATAATTTGTATGCAAAATATGGATTGTGCTTGTCAAGGTTAAGAAGTCAAGGTTATGATGGAGCTTCAAATATGCGGGAAGAATTTAATGGCCTAAAGTCACTCATATTGAAGGATAATTCATTTGCAAGATATGTTCAGTAATTACTTTGCACATCAACTTCAATTAGTTGCTATTGGTCTTGCAAAAAAAATGCCTATTAACAATAACTTCTTTAGTTATGTGATCAAAATTGTCGATTTTGTTGGAGCATCATGTAAAAGGAAAGACGCACTTCAACAAAGCCAACATGAAAATATAGTTACATGTATAGGGAAAAGTTTAATTTCTACTGGCAAAGACCGCAATCAAGAGATAAGCCTTGCAAGACTTGGCGACACACATTGGGGATCTCATTATTATACAATACTTAGCCTTCTAATGTTATGGCCCGCAGTAACGGATGTTGTTGGAAATGTTCATGATCATAGAACTAACCCTGACCAACAAGGTGTAGCTTTGGGTTTGATTAACCTTATAGAAAGATTTGAATTTGTGTTCATATTATTTTTCATGAAAAATGTGGTAGGTGTAACAAATGGCCTATCACAAGCCTTGCAAGAGAACAAGCAAAATATAGTAAATGTGTTAGACATGGTTGAAGGTGTCAAGTTTAAGTTGCGAGAGATGATGGGTGGGATGAATTGTTGGCTATTGTTTCAGAGTTTTGTGTTGAAAATGATATTGAGATGCAAACTACTATATATTTGCACTATTATCGTGTTGAGATTTTTTACTCGGTTAGTATTTTTCAAATGACTTCTTTATTTTATTATTAAACTTTACATTTTTATTGATTACTATTTGTTTTATGTGTTTCTCATGTTAGGTTCTTAATATGATTATGTAAGATATGAATAGTTGTTTTTCAAAATCTACTATTGAATTGCTCTCTTTATATGTTACCTTGATCCAAAACAATCATTTTCAAGATTTGATTCTGTTAAATTAGTTCATATTGTTGATCTTTATCGCGAAGATTTCACAGAATTGGATCGAATGGCATTGGAAGATCAATAAGAGATGTACATATATGACATGAGAAAAAATGTTGATTTTTCTTCACTTGGAAGAATTGGAAAACTTGCTATAAAGTTGGTTGAAACAAAAAAAAAATCTCAGATATGCTCTAGTTTATCTATTGATTGAGTTGGTGTTGGTCTTACCTATTTCAACTACTTCAATTGAAAGAGTTTTTTCAGTAATGAATATCATCAAGACTAATTTGTGTAACAAAATGGAGGATGATGTGCTGACTGATAGGTTGGTTTACTATATTGAGAAAGACATATTTAATGAAATTGTAAATCAAGATATTTTACAGTATTTTCAAAATATCCGACCTTGTAGAATTCAATTGCCACCTCATGATCATAACAGTAACAAGAGCAGCTCAAGTGTTGGCATGTAGTTTGTATTTGTATTTTTCATTGTTATTTCACTTACTATGTATCGTTTTTGAACTTTGTTCATATATTTATTGTTGATATTGAATATCGACTTAATTTGTATTGTCCTTTAAATTTAGACGTGCATTTTGTAATTAATATCAAACATTGACTTTTATTTAAGCTTAGACTGGACTGAATTCCTGGGTTCGCCACTGGCTATCCTCAAACCCTTCCATGACCCCAATATACTCTCAAGACTAACCCCGTTATTTTCCCATGACAATTAAATTAAAGAATTTTGTACTGAAGAATAAAATTTTATAAAATATTTTTCAGATAGATTTTAAAAAAAAAGAAAAAAAAAAGGAGGGTGGCGATTGTTATGGAAATTGGAAAGATGTACTAGGGGGGACTATGATCTGTAATTAATTGATTTCCTCATTTAAATAGCAAAGTTAGTTTCCATTAATTCCTAAATTCAGAGCCATGATTCCATGAGAATGGAGGGAGGCAAAAGGGTGCTGCCAAAAGAGAAAAAGGGTAGAAGTAGTGGAAAGTGTGGGATGAGGGGTAGAAGTCCAAGACCATCTTGTCCCCATTGTGGCATCATACCAAGTACCACTTTAACGCCGTTGTCTCCGCTTGTATCAATGCTTTCTTCAAGACACCCATGAAAAAACTAATAAGTAAATAAAGAGAAATATAGAGAATTATAGACAACTCTCACTCTTTCAGAACCTTCTTTCTAGGCACACACATTCTGCAATCCTGCTCCCAATGCATTCAAGAGATTCTCTCTTTCTCTCTCTATTTCTCTATTTCTTTTCTTGCTTAACTCATCTACTTGCTTCCAAACTGGTAGTTAATTTATAAAAGGGGGTTGCATAGATAGAGACACATGACTGAATATAATAACAAAGGAAAGCCATGAGATCATGGAAGTGTGCATGCAAAAGCAGTGGTTTGGTGTTTCATGGTGGAGAATATTGCAGGTGCATGCGCAAGAGGATTAAGGGAGAAGAAGAGATAGGTGATCCTCTCTCTCTCTTTCTCTCTCTTGCTCTTTCGCTTTCTCCTTCTCTCTCTTGAAGGAGGAGTAGTACAACAAGGTTAGCATAACATGGAGAGCTTGTTGGTTTTCTCATCATTCCTCTCACCTTCTTCTTACTCTCCCAATGCACTCTCTCTTGTATACATCCATTGCTTCTCTTCTCTTGCATGATTATATATATATAGGGTTAGATGTTTTCATTCTTTGCCTCAAGTCTTTATCTTTCCATTTATGCATGGTTTCTTATATTTGACCTTGTTGTGGCAATATCTTATCAATATCCTCTTCTTCATTCTTCTTCATCTACCATCTTCTTCTTTTGCATATATATATATATATATATATATATGGTTGTTAATTAACCATATTGAAAACCCCTTTTCTTATATATATATATAGGGTTAGCTGGAGAGATTCATTCCTTGGCCAAGTCTTAATCGTTCATTTCATGCATGGATTCTTATAATTAACTTTGAAGTTGGAATATCCATGTCCAAGTCTTTATCAATCTATTGGTTCACTCCATATCTTCATGCACTGTTTCTAATTAGTTACCTTCTTGTGGAGTCAAGCATGAATATCAGAGAGCCAATTAATCTATATGATTCTCTTCTTTCACTCCCTCTTCATGCATTTCCTCAAAAAGTTTGCAATGGAGTGAAAACAATGAGAAGAAAGAAAAATATAGGGTTTCAGATTCAATAAATATTGTCTTCTTTATTTCCATGCATATGGTTACTAATCCACCTTGTTGTGTAACCATGAAAGGAAAGGAAGAACATACGTTAAAGATTCGCTCCCATATGCATAACTGCTACTTCACCTTATCGTGCAAACTATGAAAAGAAAAGAAAGGGAGAACATATATAGGGTTAGAGTTTCACTCCATGGCCAACTCCTTATCATCTTCATGCAAGCTTTCTAAATTAACCTTGTTGTGAAAACGATGCATGAAAAGACAGGTAGAACACATATATCATTCTCTTCATGCATGGTTTTTAATTTATAACCTGTGAAAACCATTTAAAAAAAAAAGAGCCTTTTCATAGGGTTAGAGAACCATGGCCTTTCTTTTCACCATTATCCCTTTATGACTTAGTTCTCTCTATATTTGTATACTGTTACATTTGCATTTCTTCAACGTCTTATCATTCTCTTCTTTGACTATGCACTACAGTGCTGAAGTTCAAACCAATGCAAGTTGGTTGTTATCCACTCACATATATATATGTTTAGGGTTAATGAGATAAGTGTTTACCACAACAACTACAGCTAATGAAGAAGTCTTGGCCACTTGCCCACATTTGGTTTGAACTTAGTGAGTGTGAAAACCATCAAAGGCAACAACAATGGCACACCATTATATACAAGATGCTTGACACTTTCCCATTGTCCATAGTTGCAATCATAGCACATTATCTTCTTTAGGACAACCTCTTATAACTTGGATGATGATGATCATGGCACCTTTAATTCCCTCAAAGGTCTTAGGCGTGTCCTTACCCTAATAACTCTTCTTTGAATCTTCTCATCTTTCCTACTATTCAGAGCGCCCACCATATATTCTGAACAAAAGGAGAGAAGTTCCTTTCACACATTAATACATTTATATGTCTTTATCATCATTATGTTTAACAGCAAATGATCACGATGAAAGAAGCGATATTGGTGAGGTTCAATCCGAAGATTTGCTTTACAAAAGATTGTAAACTTATCTCAGATTGAGCCGCGCCAATATCTCACTTCGGTTCCTCCTCCGGCTTGCTCTACATCAGTTAAGTTTATCTATCAACTTATTTTTATCATGGTTATTCTTTCCATTCTTGTGTTAATTTTCTTACTTGAATCTTTTCTTAGTTTATGATATATAGATATACACCTCTTGCCTTCTGTATGTTGCAATAGTTAGCTTGTTTTACAGCCATGTTTACGACTAATTAATCAGCAAAGATATATTGATCAATGATAAATGTATATATAGATATATATATATTCATGCATGACTTTCACATATTCCTCATTTTCATTATATAATGAATCCACGCAAAAGAATTAATTAGCATACAAATGATAATAAAGACACTCCTCATGGAAACTTTATTAGATGATTAATGAACCATAAGAATTTGCAAACAATGGGGAGGATAATTAATTAATTAAGCTCTAATGGCCAAGAACAACAAATTGTCTGTAATCATAATCATGTTGATCAAATTCTGAGTAAGCAGTATTGGCCTCCCTTTTATTCTCTTCATTGTTGCTTAATGGCTTGGCCTTGCCATCCTCCTCAGCGGGGGCGAGAGTGAAGGTGGTGGCTCTGGGAGCCACCTGATCAGTGCTGGCCTCTCGGATAACAAGCACCAAAGCTAGCATGGTCACAAGCAACCATTTACTAGTTGAGGGCATGAGAGGTGATGTAAAGATTGGTTTGGTTGTGGAGAAGAAATATGGTTCAATGAAGGTGGAGTAATAGAGAGGGAAAGGTTGTTGTATTATATATGGAGGGAAAGAAGTTGAGGTTATTGTTGTTGTTGTTCTTGTTTGAAGGTGATTTATGTAATTGGATGGCCTTGGTTTTTTCTTAAACCGAGTTTGATGGAGTGCTTTTATAGTTAGAAGTGTCATTAGTGTTTTTGAGAGGTGATTAAGGTAGAGATGTAGTGTGGTTTTGATTCTAAAATGCAAAGATATATGATTTAAATTTAAATTATGTCGACTCAAGTTGTTGATTTGAAAAATGCAAGTGAAAATAGTTTGAATTCTTCGTATTAAAATATGAGATTATACTAAAATGAAGATTTTATTTTATTTTATTTTATTAGTTAGTGTTGTTGTTTTACTTGAGTATTAGATTTTTTAAACTTTGATTAGCTTTTTCAATTTTTTAAGGTGGAATAGTTTGCAAGTTGGAAATAAGGTTAGGTATTACAAAATTAAATAACTTTTGAAAGGAATTATATATTTTTCTTAAATATTGAACAAATTATTGTCCCAAAAATCCATTTTTTTAAAGACAAGGGGACAAGGTACTGTGATCTCAACACACTTCATATGTCTCATCTAGCGGAGGCACAAAATTAATTTCTCATACAACTTTCCAAAAATTGAATTTGGGTTTCTTTCCGCACACTAAGAATTTTTTGCTATTTGACATAAACTAACTCATCTCAAATGAAAGCCTGTATTTAAAACATAGGAAATGAAAACTTTTGACTACATCAAAACAAATATTAAAGTTTATATAAAAAATAAAAACTTCAAATAAAAGACATGATTAAATATTTAGCATAAAATTTAAATTTTATATGGGTTTTATAAATAAGAGTTATACTAGTTGATTATATTTTATATAGTTAGCATCAGAAATATCTTGAAAACACACTTTGATATGACTCTATACTTGCCTAAAAATTTGAGACATGAACAAACGTATATAGCTATAAGAGACAACTTGATTATACATAGATCTTTTTGAACATACTTTTTAGTTTTGAACAAATTGATGGGATCTACTGAATATTCTTCATATGAGTGAGGTTAATTATAGAGAGGGTAGAAAAGAATCTGTTACTATGATATGGAGATAACTTTGGTCAAATTTTTAAACCTATCATAATCATACATCATGTTAAACCCAAATGTGATTTATTTTGATTAGAACTTCATTCCTTGCCATCTTTGTCTGTCCCAATCATATATTCTTATGGCATTAGTTTCCAACTTTAGGCAGGTTGACCTACTAGTTCTTGTAATTTATCTTCATCAAATTTTTATACTTTCAACCTTAAAACTTGTTATTAAATATTTTGGATTTTGAATCACCATTTAGAGACATTAGATACTATTAGAAGAAATAAGATTTTTATCCATTATACATTTAAATGCAAAGAATATAAGGGAGGGAATGCATTTATTTTCATGTTTAGTATAAAAATTTTTTATTATTTCTGTCAATCATTTATTTCCATGTACACATTATTCCTGCAATTAATGGCTTTTTATATTTTTGTGGAGGTTAGGTATAAAAATATTCTCATGTATTATTCTCATATTTAATATTAATAACATATTTCCAAGAATATATTTTTTTAACCAAACAATGAAGTATTTTTGGTTTTATTATCCCAGAAATCTATATTCTTGAAAAATCATATTTCTATGGTAATATTTCAAATCTTATACCAAACTGTCTCTTAAGAAGTTTTTTAATCATCTTGCATATAACCCCTTCCCTTATGTGATTTTATGTATATGATAAATTTCACAATTTGCAACAAGTTTTTCATTAAATATTTATAAAGCTAGAGTTACATCATCAATAGAGCATTCTATAAAAAAATCCACAACATATAGAGGATTTTTTCCCCTAGAGGAATGGATGTCTAGTTGTGTGCATTACTAACAATACCTCATAGTACTGAAACACAATAATTAAAAGTAATTATATACATCACCATTATAAATAACAACCGATAGATCATGATTTAACAGTTGCCATCAAGCGTCTCAAGGTTTCTAAAAACTAAGAGCTTATTTAGAAAATTTATTTTAAAATACTTATATGCATGTAATTGTAACTATGAATTTAACAAGGGTAAAATTGTAAACAAGTCTCTATAAAAGGAGTTCAACAATTAGAAATTTTTTTCTTCTTTTTAATGAGTTTGTTAAGGTCTTTCATCTTCTTCGTTAGACCTTTCGTCCTTCTCGCGTTCACTCTCACCCTCGCTTCCCTCTTCGTCTTCTTCTTCTCCTCCTCTTCCCGGAGCTCTCCTCCGCTTCCCATGGCGGCTCGCAGCTTTGTTCTCTGGCTTCATGGTCTCGGTGACTCTGGCCCTGCCAATGAGCCCATCCGCACCTTCTTCTCCTCTCCTGAGTTCAAGAACACGCGCTGGTCCTTCCCTTCCGCTCCTCACAACCGCGTCTCTTGTAACTGTGAGTCTCCATCCTTCTCCTTGATCTCAATTGGTTCAAGAGAAGTTTTTTTGGTGAAATGCTGTTGATTTTGTTGTTAATTTAGGCTTTAGGGTTTTTCAAATGCTTCATTTTGTAGTCATTGGCGTTTGTATTGATGAAAATTACCTTTGTTCCATGTGAAAGGAGGTATTGGTTTGTTCCAGATTAAGATCCCTTATTTAGGAATACGATCCTTAATCTGGAATATGGTGCTCGTGGGGCATTTGGCTTTTAATTTGGAAAATGTGCGTGGATACTCCTTTTATTCTATATTAAAACACTGTTTATTAGATTTGTAGTTGTTTAAATTCATGTTCTTGAAGAGGCAGAACACGGTAAAACTCTTTTTAGGATGTCAAAATTTGATTAGAAGCTTGTATGCGGATATTTACAGGGAGAAGAAAATTTCTTTATTTAATTTTTTTCATACAAACTAAGGAAAAGGAATTTTTTTAGAATTGGGTATTTTACACTTTCATTGTGAACATTTGGACTGTAAATTATAAGAAGATGCAAGTGGCTCTGTAGGTCATGTATCCATCTCTTGCTTCACAAGATAACATATGTGCAAATAGTTAGTATACACTATTCCTTTGACCGCAATAACTAATGTATCAAAGGTAAACTGTCTTATTTCCTGTAAAAAATGGTGCATGCTAAGTCAATAGGCAATGAATCGTAATTGTCTGGTGATTATGATTACTTATTTCCCCAGGATACTTTCATATTTTCAGAAGGTTCATTAAAGTAACATAATGAACTTTGGCTGCTTTGTCTAGACACTGGTATCTATTAAAACATCTATTCAAATTAACCTTGGACACATTGCCATACATAATCATTTTGATCATTTGTTTTCAAACCATTCATCTGTTTCACTGTGTTACTGCTTGTTACTTTTCTATTATATTTCATATATTTAACGCATTCTATATTGTCTTCTTGCACATGTGAGAAAACACTTATTTACTCTCAAACAAAAGATTGAATCACTCAACACAATTCTTTTTAAAATTCTTCGTGTGATCTCTTTTTTGTTATACTGGTAAGTTGGAACATAATTTGCCATTCCTCACAGATGGTGCTGTCATGCCCTCATGGTTTGATATTTTTGAGATACCTGTGAGCGCTGTAAGTCTTCTTGCTAAATATATTTCTGTTTTAATTGTGATTTTCATAGAATACATAAATTTTGTGTTATGTGGAGGGACTCTGACTAAGTATAAGCATTACCCCTCACATTTCCAAATATTTTCTGAACTTTAGTTTTGAATTTGAATTTGAGTTTAAGTCTAAAGGATGCTTGGAGTTGTTTGATGTATCTAACAGTTTTGGACTTGGCTCCTACCAGTGAACCCTATTGTCATATTTTGTGAAAACTCTTTAGCTGACTTTGTGACTGATTCAAGATTAATAAGTATGATTTCTCTTCCTGCATTTGGTTCATAAAAAATGTAGGCCAATTCATAGCCTTAGCTTTTAAAGAGCTCTGAAGAATTTTTCCTTTTTTATTTATTGAAATAGTGATCTATATATGTTCATAGTTTTCAATAAATTGTCATACTGCAGTTTATAGCAGGCAGACAACTGAAACTTTATGTTGTAATTTTTTGCTTATGAAATTCAGCATGGATGTGACAGCAAATTTTTATGTACTTTGATCATATTCATTAACAAGTTATTTTTCATGCCCACTCTTTTAAACTTGCAAAAGAGAGGGAGAAATTAGCAAAACTAAATTTGAAAGAGTTAATCATCTTTTGTATCTAATTGAGGAAAGTGGTTGTAAAAGTTAACTATTGATGTGAATCATGTGATTGTAAAAGTTGACTGAGTTCTTGTGGCATATGGGCCTTCAATGTGGAAATTGAATGTTCTGGGTCCTGACTACTGAATTGGAAAAAAAAATTTGAAGAATTTTATAATTTAATGTACCCCATATGCATGTCTCATTGTTGTTTCAGTCTTGAAGATGGTCACGAAATTTCTTGTTTTGACTTCACATTCTTTGACTAGATGTCTAAATTGTTAATATGTGCTGTTGGCCATATTCATCTTGTGGCTTTCATGAGCAAGAATAAATGCTATACCTTAATTCGAAGGGGTTAGCTATGTGGATCCTTCTGATCAGACTGTTTATGGACAACCCACTCTTCAGTTATTCATATTAAAACAACATTTCCCACTTTTCTTCATTGGCATACATAATGTTTTGATCACTTTCATCCACCTTGGTTGCAGCCTGTTTTCTTTGGTCCCATTAATTTAATCATTTCTGGCTGTAATAGTCTTCAATGTTTCTGGTTGAACGAAGTTATCTCTAATATGCCTGTTATGGATTGTTATTTTCTTGTTTCTCAGCAAGTAACAATAAAAAAAAAAAAAATTCTTGGTCATCTTTGAACCTTATTCTACAAAATTTTGTTTGGCTTGGTGAATCATATCTCATCCTTTTAATGCTGCCAAATATTTTATGATATGGATATATTTAGGATATTTCATAACACAATACACGATCTACTATAAGGTATGATATATTATGTGCTTTTTCTTGATCTGAACTTATAAACTTTCCGTCAGTAACTTCAGGTATAATTTTTAGGATAGATATTCTTCACTTCTAGTTTGATAATTGCCAAAGCTTCCTTCCCTTTGAGATCTCTCTTTTCTGTACTTGCACTCAGTTTTGTCATGTAGCATCATATATTGCCAATATGGCTAACATGGGCTGCATCATGTAGGAATCACCAAAAAATGAGAAGGATGTCCTTCAAGCTGTTGAGAGTGTGCATGCAATGATAAACAAAGAGGTCGCTGCTGGCATAAATCCTGAAAACATTTTTGTATGTGGATTTAGCCAAGGAGGTGAGGCTTCTCTTTTGCTTTCTTTTTTTATTTTTATTCTACTGTCAGTCTTTTGTTAATCATAGGTGAAAATGATATGATTGATAGGTGCTTTGACCTTAGCAAGTGTACTTCTTTATCCAAAAGCTTTGGGTGGAGGTGCTGTCTTTAGTGGATGGGTGCCTTTCAATTCATCTATCATAGAACGAATTTCACCTGAAGCTAAAAAGGTATGGCACAGTGAATATTTATTTTCTCTTGCCTTTTTTATCAGAATGTGCAACATTCGTATTTTGTTATCAGAAAGCTAATAAGGTTGCTTAGGCATCTACGTGATTTTTAAGACATTCATACTCAAAGAATTTCTCACTTGGCTGGAAAATGGAAAAAATTGTCAAGATTTTTAAACATTATCAGGATCTTCATTCCCTGGTTAGATGCATGTTAGCTCTGTTGTCTTCTACATATATATTTCAGTGTGACTGAAATTCATTCATTCCCACCATATAAGATAATTGTTTCCATTAATTTGTGGCAATATAGTGAGGGCTTGGCTCATGTACAATGTTCTCAGAAGACTTCAACAGAATGATGGAAAATTCTCTTGGGGCTCTGGAACAGCTGCAGCCTTGTTGTCCATCAGTTATATAATAAAGAGTTTTCCTATAAATTCTTTGATGGAAAACTAAATGTTCTTTTTATCTATTAAAATGCTGTTATTTCTCAAATGACTGAAAGTACATTTGTGGAACTATATTAGATTCATTGACTTGAAGTAACCAGACTGTTATGTCCCCACCTAGCAAACCTTTATGAAACATGATACCCTCTTAAGAAGATATGCACTGTACCATGAGTGTGTGTGAAATCAAATTATTATGTTGCATTGACTCTTAGTCAGGATATTACTTCCCAAAAATGGTAGCACTAACACAAAATTGGAACTAATTTTGCATGTTGATATTCATCAAAATTGAGAGTATACTTCTTAAATTAGCTTTGATGGAAAAACAAATGATTAAGTCTAGAGCAAGTTCTCATATAAATATTTAGGCTACAATAGGCTGTAGTCTCTGAAAATGAATGTTGATTTATATTCAAAATTGACTACATTGAGATGGTAGCACTGATACAAAATTGGAACTAATTTTAGCATGTTTTTGAGATGCTAATACAAGTATTCATTGAAATTGAGAGTATGTTTCTTAAATTTGCTTTGAAGCAAAAACAAATGAAGAATTCTGGAACATGAAGATTCTAAGGTAATTTAATGTTTGACTTATATTCTAAACCTACTATATTATGAGTTTTGCTGGTGCAGACTCTGATTTTATGGTTGCATGGAATATCTGATTTATATTCAAAATCAACTACATTGTTAATTATAGCAGTAATACAAAATTGGAACTAATGTTAGCATGTTTTTGAGGTAGTGATAGTATCCATTAAAATCGAGAGTATGCTTTCTAAATTTGCTTTGAAGCAACAGTAAATGAAGAATTCTGAAACAGGAAGATCTCATGCAAATTGTTAGGCTGCAAATGGCAATAACCTATGAAAATAAATGTTGATTTATATTCTGAATTAACGTCATCGTGATTTATCCTGCTGCAGACTCCGATTTTATGGTCACATGGCATGGCTGACCAAACAGTACGTTTTGGAGCCGGGCAAGCTGGACCTCCTTTTCTTGAGCAAGCGGGCATGACTTGCGAATTTAAGGTTTTGCCTCGCTACTTATTTTATCAACCCTGGTTTTTCATGCTTCTTCCTTCATTATTTTCTTTATATTTTCAGGCATATCCAAATCTCGGCCACTCTATAACCCCTGAAGAATTACATACACTAGAATCCTTTATTAAGAAACATTTGAAGAGTTCTTCATGAATCCCACCGAACCATCTTTTTCAGGATTTCTCATACAAAGCATGCAACTCTGAATAACATTGTTTTCTCAGTGGCAAGAGCCGAAAATGAATTATTGTATGTCCATGCCTGAAGACTCCATAGAACTGATGTTTGTTTGAGTGAGATAGTATCACTGTGTTTATGATGAAGGGATTCTTCGCCTGTATGACTGAACTTGCAAAATAGTTTTTGTGCTTCCGAAAAGTTCCCTGATGTTCTTATATTTGTATAAACCTCCACAAAATCTTCACCATAGAAAGCAGGGTGCTACAGATTACACCAGGGATTTCTCAAACTATTAATGCAATTATTAAGAATGATTTTTTGTTTTCTGGAATATGTAGCATGCTATCTCATAGTGTCAAGTATATAACTGCAGACTTTAAACTACCAGATCGTCTCATATGCCATGAGGCCAAAAAGTAAAATGGTCATTTTGTGGTTTGATTTTGATACATAGATATGTACTTTTAGAATTAATCAATCTTTATAATATAGGATATGACATAATTTTATTAAGGTTTTTTATATATAATGTATATTTTTGCAATCTTATAATTTTATGAAAAACAAAAGTTCAATTTTCTTGTGATTGTATATGACTTCCTTGATTCTTCACTGTAGAAGCCTCTTTTGGTAATTAAAAAAAAAAGATTCTAGGATCATAAGAAATGCTTGTGGGATACTCATGCACAATTGGTTTCAAATTGGTTCTAAAGTATTCATATGATTTTATATTTTATTTATATTTTTAATAAAGAATTGTGAACAAGGCATGAGGAGGATTTGAACCTCCTCCATTGAATTTAAGTATGAAGGAAGAGAGCAGGATTTGAACCTTAGCTACTGAATTTGAATAAGAGGAAACAAAGTACTAAGGCCCCGTTTGGATTGTTAATTATATGACATCAACAAATAATAATTATGTGGTTGCTTTCTCCTTAACGTTTTGATAGAAGATATTTCCAAATTTAGATTTGTTTTTCAATCAACCTGTCGTTTGGTTGACGGATTTTTATATAACCATTCAAAATATAATTTACTATAAATGTGATTCCTAAGTTACATTGATGGGAATATGCTAAAATTTCTATGATTGAGATGGAGCATTACCAAATTACTATATTTGGGTAAGTGAGAATTTTATGTTATTAATTATCATTTTACTAAAATATCTCCCACTTAATAGATGTTAAATAAATTAAAGTTTATAACATTTATTAATGCAATATATGAAAATACTAAATAATAAATAAATATAAAATTTCCCCTCTAATTTAATAATTTAATATCTGGAAAAAAAAGTTTTAATCTTAATTTTTTTATCTCCAACTAAATATTTGAAATTTTTTTATTTTTAAAATTTTTATAGTTGCTATTTTAGGAATTATATTGAATTTGAGAGGTATAATAGAGACACATTTCTAGTATATATAAACATTTTTAGTAATGTTGGTCAAGTTATCATATTCTAATAATAATATGATATTCTCATTCTAAGCAACCAAACATAGTAATGTAAAATTACATTGATCACATTCCAAAGAAATATAGGGTAATCATATTACCCCTAACCAAAATATGCATTACTATTTAGAAAATTATAATTACAATTTTAAATAATAAATGTTAATTATTATTAACTGAATCAAACTGTGGCCATGTAAATGTTTCCTCTAAACAAATATAAATAAAATAAATAAATAAACCTTAACCTCATATTTTTATTCATTAACCAAACACAACTCATAACTCTTTTATTTGATAAATGGGAAAAACTATCCACTTCAACCAATTTTTATGAGACAGAATTGATCCTTTCATTTCGCATTTGGCAAGAAAAAATGTTACTATTCTTCTACTGTGAAAATCATCAACTTATGACTTTTTATCCTCCCTCATTTTCCATCTTTTACTTTATGAAAAAAACCTCTCATATAGTTTTAATCTTAGCACTGGGTGGGTTAAAGACGTTAATAGGGGTTAAGCAGCGCTTTCCAATTATGGGAAAGATTTCAGATAGTAATGCGCAAATTATGAAAATTTGACTTAAATTTAATCTTTTAATCACCTTACGTCAACCATGCGTAGCAAAACATGATACCTCGATATTTTCTAGACTTTGTATTTAATGGCTACTATTGCAGGAAAGGATTTAGGGGCTCTTCACATTTCTGGAAGCAATTATATTTGATGGAGCCTCGATGTCAGGCTCCGTTTAAAGGCAAGGAACCTAGGTGAAACCATTGAGGCTAATAATAATGAGTCTAATTATAATAAAGCAAAAGCCTTAATATTTATAAGGCATCATCTTGATGGTGGTCTGAAAAATGAGTATTTGACCATTAAGGATCCATAGGAATTGTGGTTATCTCTGAAAGAGAGATTTGAACATCTCAAATGGTTTACTTGCCCAAAACACGTAATGGTTGGTCGAATCTCATATTCCAAGACTTTAAAAAGCATGCAAGAATATAACTCTGAGTTATTTAAAATAGTCTCAATGCTACGTCTCTGTGGAGAGACGATAATAGAACAAATGATGCTCGAGAAAACATTTACAACATTCCATGCTCGAGATGTTATATTGCAACAACAATATAGAGAAAAGAATTTTACGAAATTCTCTGAACTAATTTCTTTCCTCCTTGTAGCGGAGCAAAACAATGAATTGTTGATGATGAATTATCAATCTCGACCATTTGGAGCAGCACCACTCTCTGAAATTAATTATGGGTAAAGAAAATGGCATGGTTGCGGTAATGGTTTCAAAAACCGTGGTGGACGAGGATATCGTGGCAGTCGAGGATGATACAATAGTGATGGGGGCCGAAATTATATCGGACCATGTGATAGCAAAATTGATGTACATCAACAAAAACAACAAAGCCACAACATGGGGTCAAAGACAAAAAAGGATGCCTGCCATCATTGTGGAATGGAAGGTCAATGGTCTTGAATCTGTATGACTCCTAAGCACTTTGTCCATCTTTACCAAGAATCACTTAAAAATAAGAAGGGTGAAGATTTTGAGACAAATTTTGCTGACAACCCTATGTTTAATAATATCGAGAATAATTCTATAAATGATATAACCCAAAATACAGTTTTAGATGTATCTGATTTTCTGATGGATTAAATTTGCAATGTACCTTTATATATATATAGTATGTTTTATTTATTATGTTAAAGTTATATTTCTTTTGATTGTTTTGATAGAAAATATGGCTAATGATAAATGTATTATTGATTGTTGGATAACGCATACAATTTTGACAAGAAAAGATATTTTTTTATCTCCTTATCAATGAGAAAGGCATGCATAGCCACAATAGCAGAATCATCAGACCTGATTAAAGGCTCAGGAAAAACAGTATTGGTGTTGCCAATTAGAACACCTATGCAAATGAAAAATGCTTTATATTCTCCTAAGTCTAGGAGGAACCTTCTCAGCTTCAAAGATATACGTCTCAATGGATATCATTTAGAGACAACTGATAAGGAAAGAAAAGAATATATTTATATTACACAAGTTATTTCATACCAAAAACGTGTACTTGAAAGCTTTTGTATATATTCAGGATTATATTTTACACGTATTAAAGTGATGGAATCGCATACGGTCTTGACCCAGAAGGTTAATGACCCGGAGACATTTAAAATATGGCATGAAAAACTTGGACATCCGGTGCTATTATAATAAGCAAGATTATTAATAACTCTCATGGACACCCACTGAAGAATTATAAAATCCTAACAAATAATGAATATGCATGTTCAGCATGCTCAATGGGAAAGCTGATAACCAGACCTTCTACAACAAAGATAACTAGTGAATTTCCTAAATTCTTAGAAAGAATACAAGGACATATATGTGGACCAATACATCCATCATATAGACCATTTAGGTATTTTATGGTTTTAATCAATGCATAGACTAGATGGTCCTATATCTCACTTTTGTCTACAAGAAATGTAGCTTTTGCAAGATTATTGGCACAAATTATCAGGCTTAAAGCACAATTTCCAGATTACCCCATAAAAATAATTCGTCTTGGTAATGTTGGAGAGTTTACATTAAAATCATTTTATGATTATTGTATGGCAGTTGGTATACAAGTTGAGCATCCAGTAACTCACATACATATCAAAAATGGGTTGGCGGAGTCATTAATTAAAAGACTCTAGATTATTACTTGTCTAATGCTATTAAAGACGAAACTGCCTACAAGTGCATGGGGTCATGCTATCTTGCATACTGCAGCTTTAATACGGATCTAATCTACTGCATGTAATTCATATTCACCACATCATCTAATTATGGGTAAAGAACCTGATATTTCACATATAAGAATATTTGGTTGTGCCGTATATATGCCAATAACACCTCCAAATCATACAAAAATGGGTCCATAATGCAGATTTGGTATATATGTTAGTTATGATTCCCCTTCAATTATACAATATTTAGAACCATTAACAGGGGATGTATTTACAGCAAGATTTGCAGATTTTCATTTTGATGAATATGTCTTCCCTTCATTAGGAGGAGAAATGATTACTCAAAATGAACCAAAAGAAATTGATTGGAATGCATCACAATTACATACATATGATCCTCGCACCAATGAGTGTGAACTTGAAGTTCAAAGAATCATTAAATTGGAAAATATTGCAAATAAAATACTTGATGCATTTACTGATACTAAAAGGGTAACCAAATCATATATACCAGTTGCTAATGCTCCAACAAGAATTGAGATTTCTAAGACCCCATTAAAAGAAAAACTAGTAGAAAACAAACCACGAAAAAAACGTGGAAGACCAATTGGCGCCAAAGATTCAGTTCCTATAAAAAGATAGCAGAAAAATAAAGCTCATGAAGAGGGGTATCTCCCATGAGAGAAAAGAGAGGAAAATATGAAATCTTTAGAGCATGATAATGAAAAAGAATTAAAGGGGAATGATACATCTCAAAATACTGAAAATTCAATTTGTTATGTAGATGATGGAAAAATAATAAATAGGCAAGAGATTGAAATAAATAACATATTCATCTACAACGTGGCTACAGATATAGGAATAAATATAGATAATGCTCCAGATCCACGATCAATTAATGAATGCCGAAAAAAAATGATTGGTCAAAATGGAAAGAAACTATCCCGGCTGAGCTAAATTCCCTATCAAAGTGTATGGTGTTTGGGTCAATAGTGCCAACACCAAAAGGGATAAAACCAGTTTGTTACAAATGTGTGGTTGTAAGAAAAAGAAATGAAAATAATGAAATTGTAAGGTATAAAGCAAGACTGGTTGCTCAAGGATTTTCTCAAATGCCTGGTGTTAACTATGAGGAGACATATTCTCCTGTAATGGATGGAATTACTTTTGGATTTTTAATTGCCATGGCAGCAAGTAATAAATTAGATATGCAGTTGATGGATGTTGTCAAAGCATATCTCTATGGATTACTTGAAAATGATATATATATATATATATATATATATGAAAATCCTTGAAGGATATACAGGCATTACAAATCAACAACATTTATACTCTATTAAATTACAGAGATCTCTTTATGGGTTAAAACAATCTAGATGGATGTGGTATAACTGTCTTAGTGATTATCTTATGATAGAAAGATACCCAAAATGATAATATATGCCCATGTGTATTCATTCAAAGTTCTACTAACGGTTTTGTTGTGATAGCAGTATATGTGGATGATTTAAATCTTGTAGGTACCCCTCATGAAATTGCAATTGCAGTATCATATATGAGAAAAGAATTTGAAATGAAAGATCTGGGAAAGGCCAAATTCTGTCTTGGTATACAAATTGAGCACTTACCCTCGGGAATATTTGTGCATCAATCAACCTATACTAAAAAGGTGCTAAAGAGATTCAATTTGGAGAAGGCTTATCCACTGAGTACGCCAATATTCATCCGGACACTTGATATTCAAAAAGATCCATTTTGTCCACCTGAAGAAGGAGAAATCATTCTTGGTCCAAAAACTCCATATCTAAGTACAATTGGTGCATTAATGTACCTTACAAATAATATAAAAACAGATATAGCTTTTGCAATAAATCTTCTAGCAAGATACAACTCCACACCAACACGATGACACTAGAAAGGAGTAAAGGATGTGCTACATTATTTACGAGGAACTACAGATCCGGAGTTATTTTATCCATAGGAATCTTCATCCAACCTCACAGACTTTGCTGATGTTGGGTATCTATCTGATCTTCACAAAGGGCGATTTCAGACTGGATACATATTTTCTTATAATGGTACAACTATCTCGTGGAATCCTATCTCTCCATTAAGCAAGTTGGGAATGTCAGTGGTTACGATCTATAATCGGACATATACAATCTTCATGCAAATTACCATCAGTAACAACAAATGCTACATTAATATATGAAGACAACATTGCTTGTATTTCTCGGATACAAAGAGGTTATATTAAAGGTGATAGAACGAAGCATATATCACCAAAGTTTTTCTACACTCATGATCTCCAGAAAAAAGGCATTGTAGAAGTTCAATAGATTCAATCTAATAAGAATCAAGCAAATCTATTTACAAAATCACTTCCCAAGTGCATTCACCAAAGATTTATACATAAAATCGGGATGAGAAGATTCAAGGATGTAAGTACTTCTGAAATAAATTAAAGTTATTTATTTAGGAGGAGACTGTACTCTTTTTTCCTTCACTGAGGTTTTTATCCCAATGGGTTTTTCCAAGGCAAGGTTTTTAACGAGGTAGTGACCCTTAAGACACAAAGGATTATGTACTCTTTTTCCTTGTCTAGGTTTTTATCCCACTGGGTTTTTCCTAGCAAGTTTTTAATGAGGCATATTCTTTAGTCGTAGACATCTAAGGGGGAGTGTTGTGAATACTATAATAAATAGTGGATGCCTACTGTAGCAACCACCTTAATATAACAGTCGCAAACACTGTTACTATTCCACCTATCAGGTATTTTGGACCGTCAGATTGAATGAACCAGACCGTTCATTCAACCTTTGAAGACCTATAAATACCCCTTCATTTATGTATTTTGGGAGATAAGAAGAGATATAAAAAGAAGTAAGTAGAGGAGATTTGGTGTAATTGACGGTGATCGGTACATTTTCTTTTCCTTTCTCTTTATGTTTTCTACTCTACTTATTTTCTATTCATGAAAATCTACATATATATTTATATTGAAGATGAATTACTTGTTGCTTATAAAATATATTTTATATTTATATTCACTCTACTAGTCTTACTAGGTGGTATTAGAAATAATGTATTTTATATTTAATATATATATTCTCCCTGATACTTTTTAATTATTAATTTTAACTAATTTATATAAATTAAAAATTAATTTAAATTAGTTCGCAAGCTAAATTTTATATAAAAATATTATTACCTTTATTTATAACTCCATTTATGTTCCTTAATTTCTCATGACTCTCTTATGATTCTCTGAAAACATATCTCTTTTCATGTCTTTGTAATTTTAATTTTTTTCAAATAAACTTTCAATTTAAAAATTCAATTCTCTTCCTTTTTTCAAATAAATTGCTCCAAGAGTAATTCAAGAAACAATTCTAATATTTTCATTTATATTAAATATCGTATTAATAATTGAAAATTTTAATTGCATTGATTTCATCATAGGCATTGAATCAGTTTTATATTAAATATTTAATATGATGTTCTAATGGAAACGTATGGTAATATGATTGGAGAGGGTTTTAAGGAAGATTTTACAACTTTTTTTTTGTTTGCATATAATTGTCATTGATTTCATCATGGCCATTAATTCGGTTTAACAATACGTAACTGA